>NC_069712.1:4040000-4120000 GCF_027358585.1 Pangasianodon hypophthalmus | reverse complement strand
TGTCAACATGGTAGGCTGTAAATGTACCTCGGCATGACACGAGTTTGCAAAATAAGCGTCCAGAATGCTTTCTGATGGCTCACTAACAGACTGTGCACTCAAGCAAGAGCTCTTCAGTTCACAGTCGCGTGAATTACGCAGCATGTAGCAGGCCGAGCTGTTGCATACATGGTGTCGGTGGATGTTCTTAGTGCTCTCGGACCCAGTGCACGACACCTGCGTCAACAGCCGAGTTGTTCCATGAGCTGAAGCATATTAGAGATAAATGCAATCATCACGACGCAGTGCAGAGAGGTCTCCAGGACTGGGATGGAGATCCACTGATGGCTCCCTATACCGTCTGTTCTGACCTCAATATGTCTACTAAACCCCACTGCAGACTGAACAAAAACGTGGAGGAGGGACTTGTGAACTTAATCGTTTACAGATGTCTGTTAATACCAGGAAAGAGAGATCTTATTCGGTCCACATGCTTTAAAATCTATATCATGGCACAGTAAAGTGCGAGCTGGAGCTTAACATAACTGGCACAGAGACAAAGGCAAGCAGACTGAGTTATTAGGCCTGTGACTCACGTAATCATGCTGCATGTCACTGGAACAAATAAGACAAAGTATCTATCTGTTAGTTTTGAAACTCTGGAAAGTTGGTTTCAATTTCCCATTGCGCGATAAGGTATTTTAATAATAGGTTTTGATGTTAGATGGCACTGGGATAGCAGTTTTCTCTTCCCCATCAAAGCCTGAGTGGGAGCAGCGCGTGCCAGACCCTGGAGACAATCCCCTAAATCAATAAAATAATAACTTGAATAAATATGCCATGACATCCTAATAGCACGTGCTATTTTCCATTGCAATTTCTTTAATTAAATAGTTTTCCATGGTCCACCCCTGTTCCAGCACAGTGGAATGATCCGTTTCCATGGGATCAGAACGCGACCCAGACCACTCTGATAGCACGTGCTGGTGCTGTTGGCCTGCACGACGTATTTACATCACAAAATCAGATGAATAAACAAATCCTACTGTTGCTGTGGACTTCATATAAGCCCTATAAGCACACTCCAGCATCCCTGCAGGTCACCATGGGGTCAGAGAATTATCTGTATCTTTAATCAAGGAGGTTGATTTTTTTTTTTTTTTTTTTTTTTATCTCAGACGCCATCTTGACAGAGACAACAAATTATCTTGGCTAGAATTATCAGTCCAATTGAAAGCAAACGATACAGTGCGTATAGCCTAATGCGTGATTAGGCTATCTAATGCAATCGGATGGCTTTAAATCGTCTTCTTTGCACCGGTGATTTATTGCGCACTGGAGCCGCTGGGCTGCTTGCTTTTTCACTATAAACACCATACATCTCTGGCCTACAGATAAAAAAAGGTTCAATCCAGCACCTTTTTAAAGGGTTGCTGTGTTTTTGGGGGGAGTCCTTAAGGTTCCACGTAGAACCATATAATAGAGGAGATTTCTTTTAACAGACCATGCAAAGAAGCCTTGAGGAAGAGTGTGTAGAAGCTACGAGCATGAGCTGACCAAAATAAATAAATAAAATAAAATAAATAAAAATAAAATAATAATAATAAAAAAAACTATCATCCTAGAATTTACTTAAAATATAAATGTCTAAAAAATTCCTTACAGTGCAATGGAGAGTAAGTATCTATATTATTATTATTTCAAATTAAAGTTCTTCCATTCACCCATGAAACTCTAAGTTGTACTGAAATACCTGAAAATAAATATAGACTTAGTGCTCTAGCTTATTATTTGTACGCAATGCATTAACCAGTGAATTCATTTATTCATGTTAATCTAGGCTGAATGTCTGAAACTCGCTTTCATCCCAGAGCTAACAGAGCTAACAGAGCTAACAGAGCTGCTCTCAGTGCCAAACCCCCTTCATTCAGGGATAACCCCTCGTCCTGCACTGGCTTTTGATAGGCGTGTTATCAATCACCTGCACATCCGATAGTCCACCTCAGCCTGACCCTCCGCACTTATTTCACTCCTAATGCCAATCCTGCTTTTTTTTTTTTTTTTTTTTTACCCCATCGGCTCCAGAGTGTCTGCTCCTTCAGCTGATTGGAGGAAAGAAACAATCTCTGTGAATTTCAATCCTGGCATTATGTTTAAGTAGGCTTTTCCAATACACAGACAGAGCACATAGTCCGAAAAAAATTGTATAAAATCTTATATTTTGGTGATATATATATATATATATATATATACTTTTTTTTAACAGCGCGGTGGTAAACATTTGAATTAGCATGCATTTGGTTGTTATTATTGATCATAATCATAGCTAAAACGCAGCAGCATTAAAAAATATTGCAAAAGTATTACAGATGCATTAAATTGTTAGAAAGCTTTAATGCACAGGTCAGTTTCAGAGTTCATTTATACAAATTCGACAATATTTAATGGCTATGCATTGGATGCGTGTCATGTGTGGATAAAATGGAGCCTACTGAAGCAGTGTATTTCTTGCTAGTCTGCGATAAACCATGCACAGTGCCTTTAAACCTTACATTATATTATACCAAGGACCGTAAATGATCTGTTTATAAATCACACTGTGCAACTAAACAAACGTCTGATGGCGGTGAGTTTGTCATTTTCTAAACACACATCTCTAGCTTCTGTCTCTGAGTGTTGATTTTATGAAAATATATATATTTTTATTCCCTCTTGGTCAGAAGGTCGTTTTTTCCCCCCTTCACTCTTTGCTTGTTTTTTCTATATTAATAATTCTTGCATCCTGACATGGTTTATTTGCTTATATATCTTAACTGTTTTTAGAAATGAAACGTCTAATTTATCTAGGTGTTTATCAATGCAAACAGAAGATTAAGCTCATTTAAAACACAGTGGTTTATTGAATTAATTACATCGTTTACATCTTCAGATATTTATTATTATTATTTTTTTTATAAACTTCTGGTGTCTGGACGGAAGTGCACTTGAGTGGACTCAACATTAGGTTTCAAACACGACCAGAGAGATTCCTATATATACGACCACAACAAAACATCACAACATAACACTTCATGACATTTGTGTTTTTTTTTTCTTTCTCCAAATAAAACGTTGTTTCAAACTGTTTCAGAACTTCCTCGACCGCTCATTTGATATATTTTTTCTATTCAGAGAAATGGAGCGAGAAAGAGAGAGACCTACACTTTCACTTTAGTGGCAGACATTCACCACAAACTAGACAACAATAGCAACAACAACAACAACACAATCCCTTACCAAGAGGGGCATCCTCCTCTTAAAACTGGAATGTTTTTTTTTTGTTTTTGTTTTGTCTTCAAGGATCCACTGTCCGTAGAAATTGCACATAAATATTCCATTAAATAAAGTTAGTGTAAAAAAACATGACAAGGAAAGGCCTCAATTCAAGGGTGTTTTTTTTAAGTTCACTGTTTCAGTTCCAAAGCCCAGACGTGTTGCGGCCAACCAGTTCTCCCTTTGGGTTTCTTGTCATTGCTGCTCCCTGAACATTTCAAAACTTCATTCTGTTCCAAACACAAGAAAAAGCATCCTTTAATTGACATGGCCCGAAACAAAACCAAACCCCTATTCCAATAAAATAACTCCTGTATTCATTGTGTACCTGCTTTGAAATTTTGTGTTAGCTATATTCAAGGTCAATAAATATATTTTTGTAATATACTGTCATGGAAGTGTGGGAAAATACAAAAAAATCTGCCTTGTGTTTTATTGACCTGTAGGAAATAAATACTTCCCAGTAATTCTCACATTTATGTATATATAATTAAATTATCTTTTAAATGAAATAGAATTTCATATACTGGCATGTACAAGAAATGATGCAAAACACCTCAAATACGCCTGGCAAAAAAAAAATAATAAAAAAATTAAAAAATAGACGGTTCATGCTGCAGACTTGAGCGAGTTTCCTGCAGAAATATTATATTTGTAAAACGTATTACAATATTACACATTGCAAATCTACCAACTATCATTTGCACTCACAATTTACGACACACAAAATAATTTCTTGTTTTGTGTTGTATTGTTAAAAAAAAAAAAAAAAAAAAGAGAGAGAGAGAGAGAGAGAGAGAAGTAAAGAAAACCGGTTGCCCTAAATATCCTAAATGTTAACTGAATAGAATACGGATTAATACAAATATAGAAATATTATTGTTATTATTATTATCTGCTCAAACTTAGTGAATCTAAAAAAATTTTTTTCCAGAAAAAAGCAAACGTCACAATAACGCAGTATTAATATAGGCCTAAGTGTCAGATGAAACACGTTCGAGTAGAAGTTGAGAGTTTGTGAGCTCTGACCAGAGCAAACTTTCCTAAACGCATCGTACAGTAAAGATATTTTAACCCTGGTGGATAGAGTATTAATCAGATGCTTGCTTTGCCATTTAACGGTGATTATTATTGTGCGAAATTTTGGGAAACTTCGTCAAGATGCCTAAATTAGCCCTGTATGATTGAGGTGATATACTGTGTGCAGATAATCGCTAGCAGTTTGCAGCATATTTCTCTTCTATACTTTCCCAGGGCTTCATGAGGTGTGTCCGTTATTTAAAATGTATTGCTATCACGAGACTTTCGACAGTGTTATAGATCTCTGCAGGAAATGCCAAAGGCCTGTGTGCTCTTATATATAAAAGCATCTTTTATATATATAGTGTGTGCATATATATATATATATATATATATATATATATATATATATATATATATATATATATATATATATATATATTACGCACACACTCAAGTTTGCAGCAAGAAGAGTCCAAATCTACCGCCGGATTTAAAATGATCCTGGAGCTCTAATGCCATGCATGCTTTGAGTCTTTTTGCATCAATACATATTAGTAATCCGTGTATTAAAAAAAAGGTGCATGCATATGATGATATGGTGTGTTCCTGTGTATCATTGGAAGAAGTGTTAACTAAAAAAAAAGCCACAAACACGCACCGTTTCTTTCTTCCTCCTCTCCTCTTTGGAGTCCGCCTTCCTGAACTCGGCCTTGAAGGCCTCCGTCTCGCCGCCGCCGTGCTGCTCGTGTTTGTCCAGGATGTCCATGAGGTAGGCGATGTAGCTGGTAGCGAGGCGCAATGTTTTTATCTTGGACAGCTTGGTGTCTGCGGGCACGTTAGGGATGCACTCGCGCAGCTCGGCGAACGCGCTGTTGATGCTCTGAGTCCTGCGTCTCTCCTTCCGGTTCGCCGTGGGCCTCCGCTTCACGGCGCGCGGCACCACCATCATGCCCGGTACGAGTGCTCCCGCGCCGCCTGCTCCGTAGGGCCCGTGCTCCAAGCCAGGCCCGGGCGCGCACACACCGCCGGCGGCGTTATTGGCGGTGTACTCGGGGCTGTAGGACGAAGGCGCCATGCCGTAGTCCGGCGGCGGCGACATGTCCGCGTGCCCGATGAGCCACCCGTGGAAATAAGGGCTTTCCTCATGACAGCGGCTCGCGGCGGCTGCGGCTGCGGCTGCTGCGGCGAAGGAGGACGAGTAGCCGTCATGGTGCACGACCGGGTGGTGAGGAAAGCCTCCTACCAAACTCATGATAAAGTCCTGCAAAAACAGAGCGCGCTTTTGCTCTTCTGTATTTAATTTTTTTCCTTTTTTTCCCCCCCTCACTCTCTCAGATTGTACCTATGTTTTGTAGCGATCATCGACTTGCCGTGAAAATAAAAAAAGGAGTAGTCGTGCAACACTCGTTCTTCCTGGGTCGGTGAAATGAATCAGGCTCTATCTGTCCATCACACAATGGAGAACTGATACCAAGCAACACATATTTTAGACAGTGGACCTGAAATGTGTTTAGAACTTCTGAAAGTCACCTACTTACTCGCGTGCAGGCTCCATAGTGCACATCCCAGCACGAGCAAACGTCCCATTAGAAACCAGTGCAGGCTGAGAAAGTCATCTCAGACAATCTCTCGGTCATGTGAGTGTGTCCGAGCCACAAATCCCTGCTGGACACAAAAACCAAACGAGAAAGTTTCCATACACTGTTGCAGTTGTGTTTGTGCAGCTCTCATGTGGATTTTTTCTCCGTTTGATGTGTGAGTCGCAGCTTCATGTTGTGCTGCTCGAAGTTCTTTTATACCGCACACTAAAGCGTTTCTCAGCCAATCCGCGTGCAGAGGAGGAGGAGGAAGCCGCTTCGCAGGGTGATTACACTCCTCAACTGCACCACAGCCCTCTTAAAGCTCTGGAAGCGTTTATTATTAATACGCTTAATATCGCGGAATATATACACAAATATACTGCTCAGTGCGTATTATTTATTAGGCGTTTTATGCGCATGGAGTGCACGTGCCATGCATTTTTACTGGACATATTTTAAGCATTTAGGAAAATATTCAATGCAAACCTTTTTATGGAAGTGTAAAATTTGTAAGTAGAGGAAATTATTTAATTTCTAAATTGCTTACGTACAGTAGGTGTATTAGAGTCGGCATAGTAGTCAATTCTTATTTCATTTTTAGTTTATTATTAATTTCATTTTAACTGTCTCAAATACAGCGTTATGACCATCTCTGCTGTGATCTCTGGGGTTTGTGTGAACGGCTGCCTCAAACACATCACATTCAGCTTTTCAGGATTTTCCATAATCATGTATATACACACACAAGCAAGCATTTTTTATTTTGGAAAAAAAAAAAAATACACCAGTTTTGTTTTTATCCCAGTCTCTTTAATAACATGTTTTTTTGCAAAAGTGAATTTCTTCAAATTCATAACGCTACTTGGGGGAAAAAGTCCACGTGATATTGCATGCTAATAAACTGCTATTTATGTGTTAGATGTACATGAACATTGGTCTGCGTCCTCCCTGAAAAGTCACATGACAGTATATGCTATGCTGCTGAAGCTCGTGCAGGCAGCGAGAGACAAGCTTAAGACACATTACAAGTCAATATGTCCAAGTCTAAGTGTCACAGCTTTAACGCTGAAACGACCCAAAGTGCAATTTGTATTTGTGTCAGAATTTAGTGTAAAAATAAAAATTAGAGCTTGAATTTAATTTTCCAGAATGCATTTTTTTTTGCATTGTATTCAAATACAATTTTACCAAACTAGCCTCGAATTTATGTAGCATCATACTGACAAAATATTTTTTGTAAGTAACAATTTTTTGAGGTCTCTTCCGTACATTTAATGGCGCTCCAGTATTTTGCAAAAAAACAAAAACAAAAAACAAAAAAAACATGAATGTGTTTACGCACGTGAATGGATAAATTCTAACTCATAACATGGTGGTGTTGTTCTTTCAGAAGAACATCTGAATTGATGATTGCTGTTTTTTGGGGCTTAAATGTTTAACAACGTTTCAAGAACACAAATGAGCAATTTAATTTCATGAATAAAGTGTTTCAACATCGCAAACTCTTCAGCTTTAATTCCTCACTACTTTCCAGTGTAATGCTATTAAATAATTCAAAAACACACAGTTCTCAGTATAATATGTACCATTTTAAAATAAAATGCATTTAACGCTTCTGAGATCAAGCTTCAGTAAAGAGAAAAGCAGACATTCAAATAATTTTTTTAAAATTTTTTATTTATAATCTAAGCTACACGGCGGTATTTAATTTTTATCCATTTTCTAAAAACTCTGCTGGTGATTTAACTGCAGTCATTAGCGTGCATGAAAATGTAACCGATATTAAGCTAATAATTTACAACATAGTCTACAAAATATTTAAAATGTGATGTAATTTATAATCTGAAAAAATATAAGGAAATCAGATGTAATATTTGCAATATTGCTTACAATATTTGTTTTAATAAATAAAAAAAGTCGCTAGTGCAGTTTGTTGGAAAGTTGTGTGATCATGGATCAGGAGCTCACACACACTGGTGAAAGCGATGGATGGATATACCTTTATTCTGAATTTACTGGTGTGTTTTATGTGTTGTGACAAGCAGGTAAAACATCTCTCAGAGCAAACTCCACCCAGGAATAATGCGACATTAGACCTGCGCACTAGATCTGTATTTACATCATACATGGAGCAGAGTTATGCAGGCCTAGCTGTGTAGGTATATAGGTGTGTGTGTGCGTGTGTGTGTGTGTGTGCATGTGTGTGTAGGTCTGATGCTTCATATTTTTCTTTGTGTGTCTGTGTTTATGTGGAGTTCTTTGGGAGGATTTGAACACTGACATGTGAGTTATTTTATTTGGATATTCGCAGAGTTTCTCCAGAGTCCATACGTTACATATATGTTAAACAAGGCTGTGTGAACGTCCTTGGGCATTGTGTATGTGTGTGTGTGTGTGTGTGTGTGTGTGTATGAAAATTCGCAACTTTCCTCATGGAAGGTTCATGATTTATTCGTGTTTAAGTGAGGTGTGTGTGTGTGTGTGTGTGTGTGTGTGTGGTGCCAGTGTAATTTATCTGTCTGATTGGAAGTTCTTGAGTAATTGAAATACTCTGAGGCTCCAGTTAATGACCCATAATCAGGCTGTAGGTCACTTGGTCAGACTGCTGGTCCAAACCCCCCCACCCCAGATCTTCCCCCTGCTTCTCATCTCCTTTCACACCGAATTCTGCATAAATAAATAAAGTTATGCAGAACCCGCTATTTAAGCCTGACCCAAGCATTTCAGAAATGCGCCATGAACCAAAGGCAAGTCACGAACTGGATTCATTAGAACAGGTCCAGGGGCTCATTGGTCGTAAAAATGATCAGTAGCCTCGGTGTTATCATAACGAGCTGTATATAAATCTGATAGTGTACAGATTAGTGATTTAAAAGCTCAGCTCAGATCAGCCAATCACAAGACAGAGGAACTGAAGTCCATAATGTTATTATTATTATTATTATTATTATTATTATTATGCTAAATATGTAGCTTTTAAAATATCCTTTTAAAACACCAGATACACACACCTGAGATGTTTAAGTGTAGATTTATTGCAATCAAAAATAGCTGCACATTTACTAAGATTAATTGCACACTAAATTGATTATGAAATGATAGTTGCACATGATGATGATGATGATGATGCAAGAGAAGATAGACATTGCTGCAACAATTTGTAATTGTAATGGAACAACATTTTTTTTTTTTTAATAATATAACAATAGTTGACCTTTATTGCAGTGATTCATGACCACAGCAACAGTTGTCATGGCTTACCTGATGTCATAAGAAGTATTGCAGCAGAGAGGCTCTCTTCTCCTTTCTTTCACTCTCCTTTCCTATAGCACACTCTCCTCCTCTCTTCCCTCCTCCTCCTCCTCCTCCCCTCCTCTCCTTCTGCTTTCCTTTGCAACACTCGTTAAAGGAACCTGGCTCTCTTTATCCCCCCCCACCCCCTCTTTTTTTTGTCCTGGTTTTAAAATAAAAGAAAGCAGCTTCATCACATCCACCAGACGTTTCTGTGATAACTGATTGTTTCCCAAAAGCTGGCCTGCTGCTTTTTTTTCAACCCACCTCACCAAAGAAATGTGTAGACAGGTAGAGTCTTAACAAGCAATGGTAATAAAGTCTATCTGATATGGCAACTGATATGGAGCTGGCATAAAAAGAGCCAGATTTAAGCGACATTTACGAGAATTTAGATACAGCGCGCCTGCTTAGAGTTAACATACAGAGGATTCGTTTAATTCAGTTTTATTTGTATAGCTCTTTCTTTTCTTTTCTTTTCTTTTTTTAAACATGTATAAAAAGCTCTGAATGACAGACCAGGATCTACTCCACATTTCATTAAGCTAAGAAAAGAAGTACACAATATTTGTATTGTTATTATTTTTAATTCAACATTTACATTCATTCGTTTATTTTGCAGACTTTTTTTGACCAAAGTAACATACAGTTAAGGAGTTAAGGGGTTAAGGGTCTCGCTCAAAGGCCCAGCAGTGGTAGTTTGGTGGTGCTGGGATTTAAACTGCTAGTTGGAAGCACAGAGCTTTAACTCCTGAACACTAGTTACTCTAAGAGTTATTACCAGCATGGCAAATCAATTAAACCAGGGCTCTTGAACTTTACAGATGCTGTTACTGTAAAACAAAATTGATGCCCTCCTTTGCTAGAGATTTATCTTACAGACAAACTATTCAAAAATAATTAGGCATATTATTTAAGCATGAACAGTAATACTTTGGAGTTTTTTCCCCTGAACTTTCTAATCATATAACGTATTTTTAGTAAAATTATCATTACGTTCCTGTTGACATGATTTATGGACATAAATAGTGGGTTGTGGTTTCCACCACTGCAACTAAATTAAATAAACACAGGCATCTTTGTTATGCTTCACGGACCCCACTTTGGGAACCATGAAATTAAAGGAATAATTTTAAAAACTACCTCTGAATTATTATTACTGTTATTATTATTATTATTATTATTAGTAGTAGTAGTAGAAGTAGTAGTAGTAGTAGTAGTGGTAGTAGTAGTCATTTTGTTGATCAGAAAATAGCCACAAAACAGAAATCAACATTATCATGTCCCTTTATGAAGCAAGAAGGTGAAACAGGGCCGATCTGCTCTTCTTCTGTAGATTACTGATTTTTAATAAGATGTGGTATTTTTTTTCTTCTCTTTTTTTTAGTATTGTATTTTGGTAACTATGTGCTGAAGTTTAAATGTGAGTGCTGACCCAGTAATTGCCATGATTTCTGTCCATGTAAAGGCAGAGCGGTTAGATCAAAGTGTGATGGGTTGAAACGAGAGATGAAAACAGACACACGCTTCCTCCTTATTGAGATCTTTTCCAGTATAAAATTAGCTACAGTAGTATATGTAAACGATCAGCTAGAAGTTGTATCCGTGGATGAAACGGTTCAGCCATTTGCTCTCAGTACATCTCTGATGCCCTCAGGGAACACACCTCCTTCCAGATCATCTCTGTTGTTTTTCCTTCCAATCATCTCTCTCTCTTTTCCCCTGTCACTCTTTTCCCTCTCTCTGTCTCATCCATAATGCTTATCACCAGTACTCATCACTTCTTCAGCCTTGTTCCATAGCACCTGTTCTCCCTTCCAACACCTAATAGCTCATCCTCCCTATTCACCAGCACTCTGCGCCCATCTGAATCTCCCAGGATTCCCTCTGGCTCATCTTCCTGCTCTCCTGCTGAATGGGCACAGAGTGAGACGGCAGAATGGAGAGATCTGACTGGGGTTGAGCTTGCACGAGACCGGACGACTCCTGTCTGATCTGAACCTGCTCTGTTATTGTTATCTGCCCTCCTGTCCTTTTTTTTTTTATCTGGCATCCTGTTCTCTTTCTGTGTGTGTGTGTGTGTGTGTGTGTAGCTGTTCTCACTGCATCACTGCTCGTTTTTTTCTCCTTCTCTTCTCCCGTCACCGCCCACTCGTGCTCTCATCCCCATGTCTTCTTGCACTTTAGCTTTGACAGATCAAAGTGTGTTGCTGAGCTCTCCTTCACTAGAGCATACTTTTGTAAACACACACATACACAACTGTGTTAAATCTCTCATTCTGTTCTGCTCTTCCAGGTTACTTCCTGATTGCGTAAAGGAAGATTAATATGTCAAAGGTGTGCAGCACAGAAAAGCATGGACACGCTAAGACGCAAGACCTGACACATCCAGTAAAACACTCACACACACACACACACACACTATAGACACGGGCTTCGGTGAATAAAAAATGCAAACAAAACCCAGATAACACATACATCCACCCACACACATAAGAGACAGCAGACACTTTGGGCTTTAATTGACAGTGACAACCCGATTAGCCATTTCCTCTTCTCAGTCACTAGCCGCTTCATTATGTGTTATCAGCAATCAATCTCCCCTAGAAATAAAATGAAAAAATAAATCATTACACTAATGAGGACAGCATGGTCTCGAGCCTGATTATTTTTTATTGTAATAATCATCTATCCAGCCAATGGCATTCTGTCACTGTAATAAAAATGAATCCTCTACAGCAATGCCAAGAGGACAAACACACACCCTCTGCAGAAATGCCAACTGATCCGATGGTCTTTAGTAGTTCTTCATAGCAAGCCTGGATAATTTTTATGATCCACCTTAGGACCATCTCCTGGACAACTGATTCTCATACACCACTAGTCAAAAGTTTGAAACATATATATATATATATATATATATATATATATATATATATATATATATATATATATATATATATAAAGACATTTGGACAAAGGCTTATGGTTGAAATAGTTTCTAGGACACATGTATACAGTGTTAACGCACATCATTGTCATCATCATCATAATAGTAAGTAAATCATAAGTCTATATTCTTGTCTAAATGTGTTTTAAATAAGTAATTTTTACTTAAACTAGAACGTAGGAGTGCTTGGCCTCCTGGGTGAAGCTCCTCATGAAGCTGGTTGAGAAAATACCAAGACTGTCTCAAGCAGGAATACTGTTTAAGTTACGAATAGTTTTAAGAGTAGTTTGAACTTTTTTTTGATCAATAAATAATTTGGTACATGTTATTTTTTTAGTGCTAATTAGACTAGTAGAAAATGAAGACTTTCTATGAGCAGGTGTGTCCAAACCTTTGACTAGTAGTGTAACTCACAATACCTCTAACTGGTTTATGGAGTGTATTAAAATCCAAAGGAACTAGAGAAATCTGGCATGTAATAAAAAAAAAACAAAAAAACATGTGCTCTCATGCATGTTTGTGATGTGCGCTGTATGCACAATGACCCGCTAGGACCAGTCCAGTAACGTGGATCAGTTATGACTTCCCCGATATACCGGTTCTCCTCCACTTTTGCAGGGAGTGACTATCAGCGGGGAGTGAAAAGGAAAAAATAGACTCATAGTTCAGTCAATGTGCATGGTTGCTCACCGTGGTACCTCCCTGTACAATTTACCATAATATTAGTGTACTCTGTCGACAGCATAGTGTTCCTTATATCTCTCCCTCAATCAATCACACTCCTGCAGATTACTCAGCTCCTGCTCCAACCTGTCCCACTCTCTGAGCCAAAATTCCCGAAAGAACCCCTACCACAGAAAAGCTGCGTGGGAAAAAGTGTGGGAATCCGTGGTCTTCAACTGGGGTACATGCTTGTGGATTACACACTTGCACACTTAATTGTCTTCAAAACAACGTGTGACGAGTTAGACTGCACATGATCTGGTTTGGATATTAAAAATATAGACATGTAGATATTGATGGTCATTTGTTGAGGTGAAGTGTTGTAATGTTGAATTAAACCATCCGGTAGAACGAAAGCCAAACCACCAGTTCTCCTCCTTGGAGCTGATGATGGATGAGGAGCATCAAGCAGAAGAGTGACCTCCACCTAATTAACTCCATCTTCAGGGCATGGACTGTTAATGTGGTTAGAGAAATCTGGAGCTCACCACTGCTTTCCACTGACCGCTAACCCAAATCCCAACACACTGGCCGCAGGAGGATAAAGTGAAGTCAGCGGCCTCTGTCTGACTCAGAACGATGTCCGAATTCATCCCGGCGCCTGACCCTGCATCAGATCTTTCAGATTTCCAGTACCTTCTTTTTGGAAAGTCAGTTGGCTGGTGAAATTATTACAGAGTCCACGCTATGAAGGGTCACGGCTAATAGGCGAGTGCGTATCTGTTTAGGATGCGTGAGACCTCACTTTTCTGGCTCTTATTACGACCGATGAATTGTTATATCCTCCCAGAACATTCTTCTCTCTCCCTCTTTTTCTCAGTCGTTCCCGCCCTCTCTCTCTCTCAGGGAGTCATTAGCATGTTATTTCGTTCTTTCACAGCTCATTGATAGACATGTGGTTCTAATGTGTCTAATTCCACATCACAGCAACTTCTTCCAGTTTTGCTGTAACGTTAGCAGGCCAGGCCATGAATTGTGGGTTCTTCGAGGTTTTTTTTTTTTTTATCTTTACCCTTCTGAGTTTTTAAATGAATTCCATCTATGACGTTTAAATAATAGTGATACATCATAGGCCTGCAGTTTCACAGAGAAAATAGTCTTCATCAGATTAATGGGTAGAGTAGAGTAGTGTACTATCCAGCTGGAAATGCGGCTGAATGTTCAGTCAGTAGGTATGGTGCTCTCTGAGGCCTTCTTGTGTTGAAGAAGAGCTCTAACCTCTGATCTGTCATCTTTTAGCTCAGAATAATAGTTCCTCCAGAAAGTAATGTGTCTAAACACACACAAGCCCATATTTATTCACTGGAGAAAAAGAGATTATGCATGAGTTCCAAAGATATAAATACGATTCAGACTTCAGGCATTTGGTGACATCTTGGACCAGTCTGTTTGGGAGTCACTGGCCTGCAATTTGTGGCCAAGGGCCGATTTATTGTAGCGTCAAAACCACAGTCCATCATGCCGGCACTCTCCAGCCAGCCATTATCCCCCCAGCGATGTAATCCGCACACACAAAAGTGCCTGGCTCTAATTTACAGTCCACTGATGGATTTACACCATTCTACCCATTAGTGTGTACATTTCCTTCGGCATGTTATGTAATGGTGTTAGGGAGATTTAAGAAAAGCATAACAAGTCATAAATTTGTACTCTTCTGTGGTGAGAAAGGAGCGTCTAGGTGAAAAGTACTTAAAGTTGAAGCTTCTTAGGACCAGGGCTAACTGGCAAAAAGAGTCGGGAGTGTGTTTCGCCATTTAGTGTTGCACACTCGTTTATTTGTTAAGTGTGATTGAAGGGATGCATTGAAAGAGAAGCTGTATTTAATAGTGTGTCCTGCAGTCGAGTCCAGTAGACCTTGATGAATGGATGATAAGTGTTAAATGGATGGAAAACATGCACTGCCACAACAACGGCATTTTGAAGGAAAAGGTTTTGGGATACTCGTTCAATCACGGAAACAATAGTCCAGTTGTATTTGAGCATGCTCCTCTACTTACTATGAAAGGTGAAAAACTGAACAACATGGACACACCATCCAGCATGAACCTATAAAAAGTTGCATTCGCCTTCACATTCCTGTGGTAATTTCTTTTTAAAACAAGCAAGGCCTGTTACCTTGCTAAGATGGCAGCCGTGAGTTTCAGAGCAGCAGCACAGGGGGAGCTGATTATAGCATTAGGTCAGATTAGGTCAACGCTATGTGGTGCTGGAAATTAGGCCAAGTATGTATGGTGCTGTTTTCAGTCATCCTGTCATGTCCTCCTAGAACCCCTGCCATGGCTTACTTTATTTAAAGAAAGGGATTTCTCATTGTTACTGCACATAATTCATGTGTGACTTGTTTTGTTTATAGTCGTGTCTCACAACATGGCCATTTTTTAAAGCGTAGATGCTCTCAGAAATGCAGAATCATGCATCTTCATGCATCTAAGCTTGTGTTAGGGATGTAATTTCTTTTCGCTTGTTAGAAAAAGTTCACTTAGGTGACTATGAATGAAGTGAAAGCATGTCAGAATGATGACATCCAGAAGCTGAGGGCACTCAGTAGGCTGGGTAGGACAGTAGACAGCTCTTATTGAACCGTACAGTTAGCTGCACTTGGCACTTGAGGAAATGTTCAATGAAGAGCCGTTAGTGTGCCTTCCTCTGCTCAGTTGCGTTCCCAGTCAATATGACTGAAAAAGGAAAGATAGGAGATGAGAGAAGACGTCTGATTTCTCATCCATCAATCCCTGGTGCATATCCCGTCAAATAAACACTAAAACAATTTACCGCAAGTGTACACACTGGAAGTGCCAACGTTAACACTTCTTACGGCTGAGCCACTGCCAGGTCATTTTTCAGGGCAATATTTAATGTGAACTAAGATGTCCTTTCCATTTGATGTCTTAGAGGAATAGCTAGCTTTGCTATATTTGGCCAGGGGCTTTGGTTTGGAGGCACTGGAACTCTATGCCCATGATCCCCACTTTAGGTTGATCATGATAAATGTGCTTCATTTGTTTAAGCCCACATGGCAGTTTTAGTGTTTCTCCTATAAATTTAGCATCACCTCCACTGGCATCACCTGCAAAGCTGAGAGGAAACAAATTACACTTTGCCATTGATTCGTCCTTCTTAATTGGCTAAAACTGTCAGAAGCAAGGCGAGAACTCTGGCTCTAGTTAGCGCCCCGGAAAATTCGGTAATGGGAATCATGGCATCGCTCCAGGGAGTGCAAAGCCACAGCGCATCACTCCTAGTTCTCTGCAAAGACCTGAAACACCCCCATCGAGGATGAGAAACAATGTTCCTGTTCTTCAACAGCAGCCGAAATCTTTCTCACAGAGGCATTTCAAAACCACATTAACAAATGACACTAGGCTTAGTGCTAATTTGGCAGGCATAATCTGAACAACTGATAAATTAAGTTGGAGGAAACATTTTGGCCCGGCATCAATAGCACACACAAAGGGCCTCTTGGAATCACTCTTTAGCAAGAGATGGTATTGGTTTCCACTGCAAAGAAAAAAAAAAAAAAAAAAGTGGCCAAATTACTCTGATTCCAGAGAAAGGTTCCAGAAAAAAGGGGTTCCTTAAATTTATTGGGTTGAACAAGAGGAAATAATTTATGCCCTAGTCCCACGCATTTCCGAGAACACAAATCTGGCCTCTGTGAATTACAGTCACTGTCATAACTTAGGCTGTGGTGCTAAAAATCGGCTGTGTATTTACGCAGATGTCTCTCCTAAAGATATGGTAACATAAAAATAATCCCTAATTGGTTTCCTTAATCATAATTTCTCAGGATATGAAGCTGAATCGGGGGCGTCAAGAGCTCTGTGGCTAAAATGTTGTTAACAGGAACACATGCATCAGTGGAGTTAAGCAACACCCTAGAAAAGCCTTTTTTTTTTTCTCCAAGCATGCTAGACATTCTTTCTCAGGCCTTTGAACCGCAAGTTCTGAGTAAGGCTCTAAAAGCATCACACTGAGTCGGGAGATGAAGCCAGAGGATGCCTGAACTCGAATGTGTCAGAATAGAAGATAACTGTCAGCTGTGGGAATTACGAGCACAAGTTGTGTTTTACAAAACTGGAGATGGAAGAGCACTTTTGATCCCTACTGTGTGAAAACTGAATATTTAGAAAGTGCTGACAGTAAGCACTAAGCTCTCTTCCATCAGGACCCAGATTCTGATCCAAATCAGGTTTCAGCAGTTTCTTACTGCTTACTTTGTCCAAGCAGGTGACAAATTGCAACACTAGCTCTGTGTGGGGGGTATTTATTTATTTTGCTACTATGATTTGGCTCCACCTGTCCCCTTAAGGGGGAAACATCACACTAAATCAATACAAAGTTCCTTCTGCCTTTATCCTATGGGAGGGCTTTCTTCCGGAGAAGGCCCATAGAATAGGTTGATGGGGTTGAAAATGAAGTAAATCACATGCAACGCTGTCACACTCTCCACATCTCAACTCAACTGAACACCTATGCGAGTTTTTGTAGCCACGTGTCCACCACCATCATCATCAGAAGACTGCCAGTTCGAATCCAGACAATAATACAGCTATCCTTGGCAGGGAGTCATGAAAAAATAAGGCCATACTCTCTGGGTGGGAGGTCTCATCCCTGTCAGCAACACTAGCCAATCACAGGCTTCTGTGATGTCATGTATGTGGAAGAGGGCAGACAGATTTTTTTTTCCCTCAACAGCCCTGTGATGCAGTATAAGCAGCAGTTCAATGTGTTTGGCTGGCTTCACGTGCCTCAGAGGAAGCATGTGTTAGCCTTCACCCTCCCGGGTTGGTAGTTGTTGCGTGATAGGGGAGAGCTGGCTAGTGGGTGGGAATTGGTTGGACGAAATTCAAGAGAAAATGGGGAAAAAATAAGGGAATATCTTTTGGAAGAACAGTGTTTTTATCCCTCCACGATGGTTCCAGTGGCTTCTGTGCCAAACAGCATTGAAACTACTCTGGTGTCTTGCGGTAGTCATTTTATGTTCGTTTTTCTTTTTTAGCTTATTTTATGTCACCATGATTGGTGTTAAAGCATCATTAAGACGAGACCTACAGCTTTTCAAGGAAGTAATGATTATGAGGCATCATAGACAAATTCTCAGTACATGTGGCCCAAAGTATCTATGAAAGTCTTCAGCCATCCAGTTCTAAGGGTTTGATCCCCTTGGCTGAGTTTTGATACGTCTACAAGATTATAAGATAAGTCCAGTCACTTCGATTGGCCACTTTGATTGCTACTGCACAAAGGCCCCAAAAGTTCTGGCTCTATTACAGAGTATAGTAATACGGTCATCTGGTTATTTTAGCATTCAGTCTTCTGCTGTGGTGGCCCAGTCAACAGCTTTAATCTGTGTGTAAAGATTTCCACTGAAAACTCTCTTTCTTAATCTTATCTTCAGCTATAAAAAGGAGAGAACGAGTAAATTCGGTCACATGATTCCCCATTAAATAGATGTTAACCTTTGTCCATTGATTTATTTATTTTTAATATGGCTCAAGAATTTTCAAGAAATCAACAAAGCATTAGTTTTCTTTTGTTCAATGTTAAAGATCATTAGCTTAAAAGCTTTATCAAAACAGACTGTTTACAAGTCGGCTCTTTTTGGGAAAAAAAAAACCATAAGCACTTTCTATCTACATAACAGTAAAATGAGTTCATGGCTGTCTCCGCTTAAAATGATTTAGCTTAACCATTCGTGAATTATTCCAAATCTCTGCCTTCGCCACTCTACAAATGAATCAATTCCGTTTGATGTTTCTGTTTTATGAAAGCCACTTATCTTTCAGACTGCGCCAATGTCCTTTAAGTCCAAACACTTGCCGTATTTACATCCAAATCCTTTTTTCCAGGATTCGATCCAACTGCACGTACAGGGGCTGCTGGCCAGTTACAACCGGGAGGAAGATATATTTTTTGTTTTGCCACTCATCATAAAAGCCCCGAGAGAGATCAGGATGTGCAACTAAAGATGAGCTCCAGACTCCGCTTATTTCTGCGTCCAGAATGGAACACAAAGCTCTAATCTTAAAATAACATGAGCTCTATGGATAATACAGTGTTTTTACGGTTCACAGTTGAACATAAAACTGTATTCAACGGTGATGGAAGTAAAAGATCTTTATTGCAACTTTAAAGTAAAGCAGATCCCGCTATGTCATTTCAAAAGTGTCAGCGTGCCACATAAACGCAAACCGTCAATGGTCCAGATGTTGCGATGGTTAACCACAGTTAGCTAAACAAAGCCTATGAAGTATACACGAGTGCTAATCTCTCCTTAAACCTTTGAATTGTTTATCATTGGACACCGAAACAATCAACAGTCTCTATGCAAAGTTTATCAAGCCTATAACATTCTTTGGATCATTTGTGCATACCCATAGGCGTTTCCATGTTTATTTTCCTGTTTTGAACTGGCCTTTGATATCACTTCCAAACTAATAATCATTCAATGATGTTTAGTCAGCTTGTCTTATATACCATATTTGTAACAGTTTATTAGTCAAGTGTAGAATAAGATAGGCCTTATTATATACACACCGCTGACACGAGCACAGTACACGCTGTATTCGCTCAAGACGCACATACTTTTACCGAACAGAAGGATGGAAATGTATTATAAAATCATACATCAGTTTCACACTGCACCAATTTCTGTTTCTCAAAATGTCAAAACACACCATTTGTAAGTTCAGCATGACCAAATTAAGTATTCTCATGTACACATGTGCAGGACTATATATGTGCTTTACTATAAAAGTGGCTACTGCAAAACAGCCAGGTTCCTCACTGAAGCCGATCTGTGCAGTTTTATTTTTAAACTCTTCTTTACTTCTTGTCTGGGGTTTAAGAGCAGTCGTCGTTCAAAGAATCAGAGGATGTGACTGGAGCTGTAAAGTTTTATCTAGCCTGAGGGTTTTCCCTTCTGAAAGATGGTACGGGAGACGATATATGTCAAACACACTGACCTCGCTCTTTTTGCTCTAAAGGCTATAATGTTGAATGACCTGCTGTTTGACTTGAAATCTTTTATATGATGGAAACTGCTTTTACTGTAGCTGCACATTTATAACAGGGACAGATTCTGTGGAATTCAGATGTCATATGGTTTATTGTGATTATGCAAAATGTTTACATTTAATTGGCAGTATATGTGGCTTGGGAAGTAACACAGTGTCAAAACAGCCCTGAGTTAAACATTTAGTTTCATTACTGCTGCTTTGATGGAAGACACATAGTGATCATTATAAAAACTGCTGATCGTTTTGCTTCATCATAAGAAAATCCCAGTGACCCCCTGCTGACTCTGATCACATGGTTCCTATCGGTTATGAGGCCTAAGCACTCTCCACTCTCCAATTACCAGAGCCTCTCTCCCACATCATGTTTATGTTCACATGGACGCTCAGGAAGCCATTTGAAGAAGGTTACGCAGATAAACAGGAGTGTAGCATTCTGGCATGGCGCGATAGTCACTTCATGTGCAGTAAACAACGAGGCATGTCTTTTGAGAGTAAAGAGGGAACGCATATCTCTCCCCCCCCCACTTCTCTCTCTTTCTCTCCCTGCATTTGAACTTTCCTCCACTCCCTGGAGAACTGGACCGAGGCCTGGTCCGCCTCTGGTTGAAGGACCTCTCTCAGTCCTGCTGATGGATGGCCACATTTTTAATTTTTAAAAAACTGATAAGCTTTCTTGCTTTGCAAAGTTTAGAGCAGAGAGACGGAGGCGAAAGTGACCTCTGTGCACAGTGATTTCTAAAAAATCCACTCATGACTCTTCTAATGGAGTCTCTGTGTCCATTGAGTACTGAGGACTCTTATGAAATTGAAATGTTTCTGAATATCCTGTTCACAGACCATCTACATGAAAATTGTCTGCAACATTAAAACAATAAAACATGCTGTTTCTTAGTGCCTTTATACCACAGTGCTGTTGAAATCTCAGATCTGATTGGTCAGATGGAGTTGAGTAATTTTCTATAACAACTCTGACAGTAGTGCTGGTTGTTATTCATATTATAGGTTTCTATAAATGTGATTGTTCAAATAAGTTTTTGTTTCTATAGTAACAGTGCATTCACTGGGACTTGTGTGCTGGATGTGCCATATAATCTATGATTAGTAATAAACACTTAAAAAGTATGTTGTTATATATTTTTCTTAAATGTAAAAATAATAATCATCGATATGGTGAACTTTCTGTAAGGAGACTTCTATGGAAGGAGTCAACACTTTAATGCTCAATAATTTTCTGACACGGAAAAGTCTTCAGGACAGAGGAGTTTCCGCTTTCTATTTTCTGTGTCATATGACAAGCTGCTTTTTTTTTTTTTTTTTTTGTCTCATTAGCTTAGAGGCTGTTCAGGTAATGACTGTTTTCGCTGCTAGAACGTTCCACAACATTAAACGTAACTATAAATGGTAAAAAAAAAAAAAGCATTATGTCTTTTTTTTAATAGATTTACAAAACTGAAATCATTTGAAATTGTTGTGGTATAAGATGAATAAAACATTTTTGGGACACGCTGTTATAGGAAAATAATTATCTTAGGGGTGGATACACACACCACCCTGTCATTCATTATTTTCCTTTAACAGCACAACCCCAGGTGTTTTTATTTCTTATGTATGTTTATTAGTTTTTTTTATAGTCTATTAAAAATACGTTCTGACTTGCAATCCCATGATTGAATTTAGCAGACTATACAATTGGAAAAATTAAAACAAACAGATGAATGAATAAATAAGTAAGTAAATATGTACGCATAAACATATTTAATAAAATAAAGTATATAAAGTAATAAAATATATAGAAAGTAAACTAGACAAGGCATTACCAAACAATATAAAGCCTAATGCCACATGAAATGGAATTTCTCAGTCTATTTGTTTATGGACTCACTTGGTGCATTATATACTGTGATGTGTTACTATTCCTACTCGTATTAATGAAAAGTCGATAATGTTTAATCATGAAATGAAGTAACTGAATCATGTTAATTCTGTTAGCCTGGTGTAGCAGGAGCTGGAGCTTGTGGCTCGTCTTTATTTCACTCTCAGAGGCTCAGCTTCAGCCAGAGGATGAGCCACTGATTAGCCTTGAAGACCAAGGGATCCAAGGGCTTTCCAAGACTTCAGCTGATCCCTGATTTCAGTTAACTCATTTTCCTTACAGCTCTTTCTGAAACAAGGCATGATATTCATGATGAAAATAAGGCTGGTTTACGAGTGCTTCCCCTACACAGTGGACTGCAGCTTTGTGAATATTAGCATACTAATGATGGGCAATACTTGACTGAATATTCTTCCATGATATGGGATGGACAGCAGTGTCTTAAAGAAGGTTATGACTTGTAATTCTCCAGTGCTTCCTCAATCTTTCTTTGCCTGTCTGTAGTGGCTCTCCTTCCTACCAGTTCAGCTGTCCCGTGATGCTGAAATACTGTGTGTGCCAAAGTCTGGGCCGCTCTGGTGCTAGTGGTAAAGGCTTTTATGAAGATTTTATTTCTTATGACTTATTCGCTTGGCCTTTATTGAGCAGTGGTTGCAGAGAGAGAAGGAAATGAATTAACCCCTGCACAGATGGCTTTTAAGGGTAAAACACTGCATGACAAATGTTCTGTGCCCTCTAGGCCCCAGGCTACAATATAACAAAATGGAGGAAGAAAAAAAAAGCACACCAGGACATTCAAGTACCCAACCAAGTGATATAATAAATACTTATTGTAAAAGAGGAGAGCTTTAATCTTTTACTCTCTCCCTCTCTCTCTCTCTCTCTCTCTCTTACTTTTTCTAACCCTCCTTGGTCTGCTCTTGACCCATGCTGGGTGAAATGGTGGATAGGATTGTTTGTACGCAACCTCAGCACTTTCCCCCGTCCCATGCTGCTTGGAATGAGCGTCAGGCCTGTGCTTGATTTAAGCTAATTGTAAAGCATGCTCACTTACAGCCCTCTCACGTCATGTTGCCTGCGACCGCAGGGGCATCAGGGACAGCATTGGCTGGAGATGCCATGCTGCCTGTGTGAGGATGAGGAGGACAAAAATGCGGAGAGAGCTTTGGCCTTGAAGCGTGCATGTTGGCCGCTGTTTCACACGATTCTGGTTTTTATTTGCTATGATGTCTCTTTTTCCCTTCTCAGTCCTTTGTTTGTGTTGCGAATAAGCATGATTATGTTTCTCAACAATTTCTTATATCCCATGCTGTTTGGAAAGAGCATCAGGCCTGTTTCTCTGTGCTGTAGCTAAGCAACTGCTGTTAGAGAGGAAAGAAAAACGATAAGAACTAGCACAGTGCATCTTACACTCTTACAGTAGATAAGAGAATTCTGATCAGCTGTGGGTCTCAGTGTGATCTATGATCCCTAACACCGCAGCATGACTGTGTTCGAGCGACTCCTCCGTGATCTGGTGCCCAGCAAGACTCGCTGATAAAGACCCTTGATCTGGGTGGCTGTCTCTGTCTTGTTATCTGAAGGAGAGGACGAATGAAGAGTTATCTTAATAACTCAGGTTCTCTTCAGGAATCCTCATCTCTCGGTTGCTCACAGCTCCAAGTGTACATCTTTCCATATAAAATAATTCCTTAGCTGAAGTCAGATCATGTTAATATTACTCATTCCTGCATTTCACTATGTTTACTCATCTCCTAATTAACCTGTCAGCTGCACCACAGCATTATACAACTTCCTCGGATATCTCAGCGTTCAGACATCAGGAAAGCAGGTGACATATAGAAGGTGTGCTCCAGTTGCACTGTAGTCTGCAATCAGTGGGTTGATTGTAGCGTCACTGGGTCCCCGCAGGGATCAGCAGGGAATCCTGGGGGCTCTGAGCCTCCTGCTGGGACTGTTAGCAATGCCCTGCTGCTCGACCGCATGACTGCCTTGCCTCATAAAGCCATAAATTCTCCTTCAAAGGCATCATTAGTGCCACCACACGGCCACATCCTTATAATAGGGATAAGATAAAGAGAAGAACCAGGGACACGGCCATTTGGGAGGGGGGGGGGGGGTTGTATGAGAGGATGAGGTATCTGTTTTGACACATTACGACAACTTAAACAGGCGGCCTGCTCTCGCTAACTACTACACAAACACAAGGTGTAATTGTTCACACTGACGCTGTCAAATTAGCCACCTTGTCTACATTATCACCTCGGATTGGCAAGGCCAGTGTAGAGGATGTGCAAAGATGGTGAGAATTATACTGTTTTTTTTTTTTTCATAGTTAGGAATGTTAAGGAAAAAAAGGTCAGTATATGGAATTACAGCAGTACTGTTGCTCAGAGTCATTGGTAGATGGTCATTATTTATTTTTTTTATCTCTATCTGTGATTAAACTAGAAATTATATTTATGATCCATTCACATGGTCCGTATTTTCTCGGCTAATTACCGGCAGTGTTACAGTATTGAGATATTACAGCAATAATCGTCTCTGAGGGCTGTGAGGACACAGACTGAATGACCTTAGAATGACTCCTCATAGCTCAGACCTGAAGCACACCGCTCACACTGTGTTGCAATTAACCACAAGATCACATCATCAGGAATTTCTGTCACTCTCATAGCTAGAAGGTTATCACCGATGCTAAATATTTATTAGTAAAAGATAACAGCCTATCTGTAAAATATGTGGGTTCCATCTGTGGCTTGAATCATCTTCAAAGTGGAAAAAAGGGCTAGAGTTAGGATTTTGTGAGCTAGTCATTGGAAACAGGAGCTCAGTGCTGGTTATGGGAAGATGGATGCTAGATTCAGCCTAGTCTACTGTCATGCTCTTTCACTTTTTATTGTAACCAGGCTTGCATTCTTGTGTTTAGTATTTGTCTTTACCTGGTATAATCCTTTGAAGTTACAAAGTGAATTAGAAAAGCCATGCAAGATTTAGCACTTTGGATTCTAAGCTAAATGGTCATAATTCCAGTGCCTTTAATAAACCCCAGGGCTAAATGTTTTCATGTGCAAATCTGTGAATTAAAAGCCCAGCTCTGTATACTGCAGACACACTCCATGTAACTTGTAGTTCTCAGCCACCAGACCAACCAGGTGTTGCTACTCCATGGGCCTGTAAAGGAGATCTTATTGGACTTACTGGGGATTTGACCATAACTGCTGCTTTGACTGCCTCTGTGAGTGTTTGCCAAAAATAAAAATGAGCTAATTGTGAAAGACTTTTCATAATTACGACACTCTTAGAAAAACAGTTAAAGGTTAAGTCTAGAACTCTTATGGATTCTTTTGTTTATCCCTCTGAGGAAACTCTTAAAAGTGCATTGAATAGTATTTGCCTGACCCTATTAGGAAGCAGTGAATGCTTAATTTTCCAAAGAAGAGCGTATGCCTCTACAGACATTGAAAGACTGGTGGCGTAGAGTCATTTATTATTGTTTATATTGGTATCTGGTGAATTTAAGGCCTGATTTCCAAAAAAGTCAAGGGGTATTTTGGAACAATTTTCCTCCTAAGGGATTGTGACTAGCTTGCAAAATCCTAACTCCAACGTTGAAGATGACTCAAGCCAAAGATGGAGCCCACATATTTTACAGATAGGCTGTTTTTTATTGAGAAATATTTATCATCGGTGATAACCTTCTATATATTTACTATATATAGTAAACTCTACACAGTTCGATGGTCATTTCATAGTCCAGTTATATGCATTTAAGGTTTATTAATTAACTAGTGATGGGAACCAGTTGTTTTAGAGCAGATAAAACACTAAAATGTGCACTGCACTGTAGAAATCAGTAGCATGTTTATAGAGAAATGAAATCACTTCTACTGGTTTCGTATCAGTTTTCAGCAGCACATCAACAGTGTCTCTCAGGCTAAACCAGCAATTTTAATTAAAAGCAGAGGCAATGTGATGAAGAGCTGTAATTGCTCAGTATTAGTATCATGCGGTAATGACAGAACCTTTGCCCAATCACATCCTTTTTCCGGTTTGGAGTTCACTTTCACTGTTGGCTCTCACCTCGGACTTGCCTATGATGTGTGAAGTGTTTCCAGATGCTTAACTCCACCAATAGCTCAAGACTCGGAGGGTCATATACTGACACATTGTGTTATTGTAGCCATAACGGTCGTCTAAAGATGAAATGACCAGAAATTTTGTGTCAGCTCTCTGGCTTAATGAAAACATGTTCTTTCAACATCTTGAGTTCATGTTGTTCCATGTGGTTATCTCACAAAGTGTGAAAATTTCAATGTGCCTCACAGTTATTCATACCATTCTGTTATTGTTATTAGTGTGTATTATTAGTGACTTAGTCATGATAGTCATGATTAGTATCATGACTATTTTAAAATTATACAAATTATATAGCACTATACAGTATACAGGCACTTTATCTAAGTATTATGTTCACTTGCTGCTTTCGTTGTTTGCCTTGTAACATATGCCGCATTTGACTAAAACTCGTAACTTGGAATTTCCAACCTCCAACTAGGAAAAACAACTCTGAATGCTTACTCGTAAACTAGGGATGGTCTCCTCAACCCTGAGTTCAGTAAGTGACATCAATTCAACATTAAACAATGTAGCACTTCTTATCTTTAAATAAGTTATAGTGTATATAAAAGTATTTGCTTTAGATCAATCAAAATACAGAAATACAACACTGACTGTACAGTTCCCTGTTTTGAGGAGGTAAAAATACATCACTCAGATAGCTTATTGCTAAAAAAAGACGAACGTGGAGGCATCCATGTTTTTTTTTTTGCACTTTGTAGCTCAAAAGCACGGAGGACAAAAATGACATAATTCCAAATTCCCACTTCCAGAGTAAATCGAATGCAGCATTACTTCTGGATATTCAGCTCTTGTACTGCTGTTAAGTTGTTGAACAGTCAAGTACACAAATGTTAACAATGATACATTCATTCATTCATTTTTCTTCCACTACGCCTAGAGATGCAGTGGCAACAGGTTCCCCTGGATCTACCCTGGGGTCTCCATCTACGGGGACATGCCGAGGGGCATTTTTAAGATGCCTGAACCACTTCAAATGGCTTGTCTCAGTTTGGAGAGTGTGCACACACCCTGAGGCCTCTCTCCTGTGAGAATTCTGGAGTGGGGCTCTAGTCACCAGGCTCTTGCCTGCGAAAACCCCAAACTAGAAGTTTGCTACCAGAGCCTGTACTGTGTGTGGATGTAAGACCGACTCTGTGTAGCTCACACCTTTCCATTTCACACTGACGCTCCAAGCGAAGTGATATTCCTCAACCCCAAAATCCACCTCTGTTGCAAAGGTTTAGTCCTTGTAAGACTGCACATCATGTTCCTTGCCACTGACTGACATTGCACCTAACCCACCACCTGCAGAGGATGAGATCTCACGATAGCTTCATGTCGCCATTCTTCATTCTCCAGGACCTCGTCTGAGGATGCCAGGTCTAGCTCCAGGGGTGGGATAACAGGGTACACTTAGTCTTTCTTGTACCTTTCATGGGGTTCTTTTTGATCACTCTTTGTCTAACCTTTCCCCAGTCTGTTCATCAATAGCCCTAGTGGGAGCTTCCAGTGATATAGCCCAAGAGTTACTGAAGTACACAAGCTTCTTCACCACAACAGGGTCTCCATTCATGAATGGGAATGTGGAAGTAAAGACAAGTGTAATTTAATTTCCTTATTACAGTATACAGTACAGTCTGTATATGTTTTTCTGGCTTTGTGTCTGTCTTTCTGTATATCTATCCATCTACATGTATAGATGATCAATACAATCCCAGTGTCCCTGTGTGTTTTTACGTACTGATTTTTTAAAACCTTTTCAGCGTACTCGTCTGTTATGTTATATATCCATATCCCCGGCATTTTTTATGCCATGCTGCTCATACACGTCCACATATCCTTCTTTGCTCGTAAGAGACATGTGAAAATCTCTCATTGAGTTGCAGCATCCCCAACATTCCTACAGGACAGTTCACTCCACATTGCTTCTCCAGCACTGTAAATCACACACAAGACACCTCAGGTTAAACTGAAGTGAAAGTCCAATATAAATTATCCAAACTCTCCCTTTTTAGTTTTTTTCCCACAGTTGGCAGCGACTACCTGCGTACACAGAATCATGATTTAATGGGAGTTCCACTTAAACGTCAATTTTTCATTTAATTGTTGATTTGTTTATCTCTCTCTCGCTCTCTGCCTGTCTCTTTTTAAAGAGTCTTTCTCCACCGAGGGCCCCTGAGAGGGTAAAGCAGTGGTTTGCTCAGTGAATAGTTTAGTCCCACTCTCGTCTGTGGCCTCGCATAAACACTACACCAATACCTGTCATGTGAAGCCATCATTTTTCCTGCGGCTGTTCCACTGTTTATACTACACAATTCTTACATCTATTCAAACATTTGCTTCTTAATAAACACACAGGAATAGGCAGAGACCCTAGCATATTCATTTATAATTTGTCACCTGATATTTATGAGTTCATTCAGGTTTTTTCTTTTTTTCCCCTCACTTTGCCTTTTGCCTTTGCCATGAGATGAAGCTAACTTATATCACAAAAAAAAAAAACCCTGAAATAATTAATTGGATCTATTTACAAAATGAGGTAACTTTTTTTATCGAACCTTTTAAGCATTCCCAAACTAACTGTGCTATTTTCCGACAATCGCAACTAGATTATTTAATAACAATATGATTTTCTTCAAACTTAAAAAAGGAAGTTAAGTTGAACCAACTGAATATTTCAGGTGAATGGAATATGAAGTCGCTTTCAGGATTCAAACCCTGATCTGATTACAGAGCAAACACATCATATTGTTAGGTATTTTAAATGTCAATTCTTCAATGACTGAAGAAACGGTCAGTTTTATAGGTCTACTCATTTCAAATTAGTGTATATATACACTATATGGCCAACAGTTTGTGGACACCTGACCATAACATTCACAGAGCATGTGCTTGTTGAACATCCCATTCCAGATTTAGTCCCAATTTGCTGTTATCCTCCACTCTTCTGGGAAGGCTTTCCACTACATTTTGGAGTGTGGCTGTGGGGATTTGTGTTCATTCAGCTACAAGAGCATTAGTGAGGTCAGGCGCTGATGTTGGATGAGGAGGTCTGGGGTGCAGTCGGTGTTCCAGTTCATCCCAAAGGTGTTCAGTGGGGTTGAGTTCAGGGTTCTGTGCAGGACACTCGAGTTCTTCCATTCCAACCTTAACACACCATGTCTTCATGTGATAATGACCATGTGCACAGGGGCATTGTCATGCTGGAACAGGTTTGTGCCCCTTAGTTCCAGTGAAGGGAAACTGTAATGTTATGGCCTACAAAGACAGTTTATACAATTGTGTGCTTCCAAATTTGTGGCACCAGTTTGGGGAAGAACCACATATGGGTGTGATGGTCAGGTGTCCACAAACTTTTGGCCATATAATGTGTGTGTATACCTTTGTAAGCTATTTTTTTCGCTAACTAGCTGCATTAAGACTATGACATGATGTGATACAAAGATACTCACCTAATTCTCAGTACAACATGTTGTCTAAAAACAACTGGTGCATTTCTGTGAGCAGGTACGAGGAGAGTAAAAATGTTTAAAAGTATTTTCATGTTGGTGAAACTCTCTGTTTGATTCTAAACAAACCATTTTTTAAAATGCTGAATTTACTTGCCTATAGTAATCATTATTTCCTAACCATTAGGATCATTTTGATCTTGTAGTCACTTTTTTTTCTTGACAGTACAAACGTTGCTGATTGCTGCCCAAACCGAAATGAGCTCTAAAGGCCAGTGCAGGAAGGAGCAGTACTTATCCATGTTTAACATGCGTTGGGTTTAATCTGTCGGCCCCATAAACATCCCATTGATAAAAAGTGCTCAGCGGACAGATTGCAAAATAATTAAAGGGAGAGTTCGGGGCGGAATGTAAACTTTGCTAGGGTTGGCGTCTCTGTTTATTTTGAAACAGCTGTGAAGAGCAGAGTCAGCTGCCAGAGCACGAGCATCCGTTTGTCACTTTCATTTTTAGCAAAGAGCCACTAGAAACGGAAAATCCACTTCAGATGCTTTTTTTTTTTCCTGCCTCTTCATCTCTATCTCCCTTTTCTCATACATGAAGAGGCAAAAAGCGTCTGAAGTGGATAGTGAATGTTACAGTATTAAACCCAACACAGCTGTGGTTTCACTGATACACTGTGGTTTTGCCAGTTAATGGTGAAGGGAAATTATCAACCACCGTGAATACAGTAGAGTTTACTGTAGCGATTACTATGGTTAGGTGATAATTCGTGGCACTGTGATGCTTCATGGATCACTTTCTCCCTGTGTCCATGTCAAGTGCCCTCTGGGTTTTCCAGATTCTCACCTCACTCCCAGCATTCCCAGGATAAGCTCCGGATCCACCACCACCATGACCAGAATAAAGCGTTTAGTGAAGGTGAATGAATTTAGTGTTACAGTGGTATCTTGTGGTAACCAAGGTTTTTTTTAAATCATTAATCTGTGAAGCTTCTGCTAACTGTTATGTTACTCTTGAGACACTACAAGAGGTTTTAAATGATAGCGTTGATATTTCATATGGAAGAGGAACAAAGAGACATGCTGTGTGTTATTCCATCCAATCTGTGTAGCCATGGCCTTTTCAATAGTTATGTGACATTACTTCAAAGTATGAAATTAATTACAAAAGTTCATTTAGCAGTCATACATCATATCATTCTTGCATCACACCATAAATATTTCTCTTCTGAAGCATTTCTGCAATTCCTTTAACGTGAAGTCAGATTCAGTTGTGTTGGAGAGGGATGATATACCATAGATAGACACGCTGTGGTAACAGTGTTTGGGGGAAAAAATGCAAAGGCTGACAATCTCTCTATCTTTCTCCCTCTTACATTTTTTTTGTTACTTCCCTTCTCTCTCTCTCTCTCTCTCTCTCTCTCTCTCTCTTTCTCTCTGTGTCCCTCTCTCCTGTCTCTTACACAGTAATTCACAGTGTCTCTCTCTATCTCCCTCTTTCTCGCTCTCTTTTTCTCTCCGTCTCTCTTTTTCTCTATGTCTCTTTGTCTCACTGTCTCTCTCTAGGTAGTAATTCACTCTGTCCATTTGTCTTTCTTTCTCTGTTTCTCACTCTGTTTCTGTCATTGTCTCTCTCTCTCTCTTTCTCTCTCAGTCTGTCTCTATGTGTCTCTTTGTTTTTCTCTCTCCCCATCTCTTTTTCTCTCTGTCTCCCTCTCTCTCAATCGGCCTCTCTGTCTCTTTCTCTTTCTTGTATCTCCCCCGTCTTTTTCCGTTTCTTGTTTCTTGTTTCTTCTCTCTCTCTCTTTCTCTCTCTCTCTCTCTCTCTCTCTCTGCACTTTTGCACTGAAATTACACAGTGATTAAATGAGAAAGGGTTTTGTGTGACTGCAAGGTAGAGTTGAAATCCCAGAAAGATTGACGTGACAATCTATCAGAACAAGACCTAGTACAATTCCTGGGAAATTACAGACAGAACTCATACGTAAACTAAAATTTCTCTCTCTCCCCTTCTCTTTTCCCACTCTTTTCTCAGTCTTGCCCTTCCCCATCTGTGCTCTTGCAGTATCTTTTTCACTGTTTCTTTATTTATTTATCTCTTTCTCTGTTAGACTTTTTTTTTCTCTCACTCATGCTCAACCTCCTAATCTATACCACTCAGTGTCTTTCTCTCTGTTTCAGCTGCACTGTTGCATTTTCTGTCCATCTCTCTCTCTCTCTCTCTGTGTGTGTGTGTTTACTCTCTCTCTTTCTAACTTTCTCTTTCTCTGTCACACCTCCCTCTCACCCATGGTGGACCACTTGTATGGTACCAGTCAGTGACTGTCTAAGCAACATGACCCTACTCTGTATCCTAGAAAACGCTGAAGAGCATTCCACTAATGTGTCCTTGCCGAGTCGAGTTCTGCTTTTAAGCACCGAGATGAGGCCACGCAGTCTTACACAGTCCTTATGGAGGCTGAAAGGCTGTAAGGAGGATTTGTCAGCTTTGTGCTGGGCTTTCTCCCACGTGAAAGCAAGAAAGAGGAGCAGTCAGTGATTTAAGGTGCTTTCACTTGCTGACGACTTTCATATAGGTCATACACAGCGAGCTGAATATCGCTATAATCCATGCAAAATTGCTGCTCTATTTGTAGCTTCAGTTCTGCACGGGAACAAGTTGAGCCGTTGGATTTCGCAAGTGTCTGAGTGTCTGTGTGAGCCATAAATCAGCACAGCACAGCCACAGTGTGGCACAACAGGGTGTAAATACAGTAAATTAGATCAATCCAGCAGGTGATGGAACCTAATTTTGGGTTGTTAGAGGAAGCTGATCGCTGCAAAGGGAAGTCGCTGCGCTATCGGCAGCGTGCCATGTGGAAAATCACACCCGCTCTGTTTACATACCTGGCTGGTGATTTATTTTGTATATGACGAGCAGTCCAGTGACTATCATCCACACATTTTATTACAGCTTGGGAATGTTCATTCTGAGAGGGAGCAAGGTTAACGTTTTATCTGTCCATCTCCAAATATGGTGCTCACGCTCTTTCAGCCCCGACATTCATCATAACCAAAGTTTTCATGGCCCTGGGAGCCTTCTCCGTCTCTGTGACTTTGGCATGGCCTTTCCTGGCCTTTTTAAGTCCTCTGCTCTCATGAGGTAAAACGAAGAAGAAAAGAACGGTTTGAAATTTACAATTTACATCCCGTCACTGTTTGTTTTATGAAAAGCTCCAATAAACCAGTAGAGTCAGTGCAGGATTCCTACAAGCACAGGCCAGATTTTCACCTCACCACTGCTCATACTCATCACCAAAATACTCAATACAGCTCTAATTACAAGCAATACACCAGCCAAAGAGTGCACTTTATCAGCTTCCTTTTTTTTTTAACATTATCTGTTTCACTGGCCGTTCTACCAGCCTGATGGGTTTATTGTTGCACTTTTACCCCCAAATCCCAAATCCCTACAGTCAGCAGATCTTTATCTGCCTTTAAACATTTACACATCACCTGTCACATTTGTCATGTCAGAGATATTCATAGACTTAAATAACTCTCTGCGTGGCTTTTCTCTTAACAGGTTTTCAATCACACAAACAGACACAGCTCTCAATTAAAAGACCTAGACTTTGAGAACAGACTGTGATTACAAAGCCATTGTCCAGAAAATGTGTTTCTCTTTCTCTCGTTCTCTCTCTCTGTATATATATATATATATATATATATATATATATATATATATATATATATATATATATACATACACAGTATATACACACACATACATACACACTATTTACTAATGCACATTAATTAATATATGTAATATATATTAATACACAACAATGTGTATAACTTGATTGCTTGATTATATGTGGAAAATATAATATATAGTCCCCGTAAAAGACAATAATCCTAATTTAAATAGTACTTTTGTACAGTGAAAGGAAACTTTACAAGCACTGGGCCACTGGCAAACAAACCCTAATGCAGTTTTTCAAACAGGATTTGACACAACTGTTGGAAGTGACCCGTGAGGTTTATGAGTTTTGTGACTTTGCTTCCACCTCTGTTCTTTCCACCGGTGATGTAATGCAATGCCACTGTCTGTATCTACGAGAGGGAGTTTTCCACTGTATATTACAAATAGGTGTCACAACAATTTTTCTGCATAATCATTCAAAGATTTCCAGCACTTAACGACTATCTGAAATCCTCTAGAAAAAAAAGATTCAATGATAATTTACACATATATGTCACACTTTATTTTCATTTGACTCACCCATGTATGTATCTGTATTCGATACACACCTCTAGGCTCAACCAGATACCATGTGAATCTTTCTGGCAAGCTTTCTGAAACAAACAAAATGAATAGTGCAACTCCTATTCTTGTGTGTATTTGTATCTGTTCATCCTGAATAATGTATTCGTATTCTGTTACACCCCTGTTTTCCGCACACTTCATTTCCGTAACTATTTTCCACATGAAATAAAGAATGAATAGTATTTTACTCTGATTGAGATTAGGCACTTACTGTAGGTGGGAAAGCACTGTTAAATACCAAAAGAATGAGCAAACAATAGAGAAAACATAAAGAAAAAAGTGGAATATGAAGTGTTGAAATCTAGAAATTCATCTGCTGTTGGACACAAATCTGTGACTTAATGATGACAGCATAATGAGAACGAACTAAATACTATTGAGTAACCTGATAGCCTGCAGGTAGAAACTGTTCTCCAACCAGCTTGTCGGTGACTGGATGCTTCTGGAAATCAGATGGTGGCTGGGTGTAGTACATGTACAGACATTCTAGTTGATTTACATCTCAAAATGAGGCTGATGAACATCTACAATCATCTCAGTTTTTTTTGTAAAAAGTTACACTCCGCAAAGAAGTCCTGTGCCTGTCTGTGTGAAAAGACATAACTCTTCACACCAGAAAGGGACAGTATTCTGAATTTAAAAAAATATAATTTAAAATGGACAAATAAGAACTGCAAAAATCCAGAGGGTATGTCAGAAAAATAGCACGCTGCAATAGTATGAAATAGCAGTATCACAATTTATACTCACAGGTTCCCAACCCTGATCCTGGAGAACCCCCGGTCCGGCACATTTTAGAGTTTTCCCTGCATTAACACACCTGATCAGCCAAATTTTCAGAGTTGACGTGGGTGTGTTAGAGCAAGGGGGGGAAAAAAAACCCTAAAATGTGCAGGACAAGGGTTGGGAACCTGTGCTTTACTGCAATACTGTTTTGACATAAAATTTCATGGAATTGTATGTGGTATAGGAGGTAGCCAAGCAAACCTGTCTACTTAACATTTTCAGACAAATTTAAATTGGTCTGTTGTATATTTTCACAAAAACATGGCCAGCTACATCAAATTAGCTGACAGATGACATTCAGCTTGGTATTTCAGGGTCCTTTTGAGACATAGCTACTGTATGTATGGTGTGCTGCAGGGGTCAATCTTTGGTTCTGTAACCTTGTGGAGTCTCAGCCTTGTCTGAGCATGGAGCTCACGGTGAGGCTGGGGCAGCACGGAGCCAGCAAGCTAGTCATCGATCAACTCTTATCTGACCAGACCTGACAGTTCAGAAGCACAGCTGGGGGGGGGGTAAGAGTGAGAGAGAGAGAGAGAGAGAGAGAGAGAGAGAGAATATGCAATGTTGACCATGCTTTTTTGCTAGCCGGCTAAGCTGCACTGTCAGAGAGGAGTGTAAGTTATGGGTGCCTCGGGGTTGTCTGATAAGAGCCCTGAAAGAAGAGAAAGAGAGAGAAAGAGACAGATAGAAAAACAGACAAAGATAAGCCCACTACCCTGAGAAACAAAATGAAATCTTCAGACACTAATTTAATGTGTCTCCTTCTCATTACTAAGCGTGTAAATTCCTATCCTTCGCACTACAAAGAGTGCGTTTGAGAAAGGCATTCTGACCACGCATGACTTTTACACAAATGCTTTGAGGTGTAATTTTTCCAGGAAAAAAAATTGTGGTCAGGTGGTTATACGACTTTGTAAACAGACTCTCAGATGTGTGAGTGCTCATCAAAGGCTTAGCAGAATTTCCAAACTGATGTTCCAGCAAACTCCTGAATTGACCCTGAACACTGAGAGATCACAGCAACAATGAGAAAGCCCAGCGGAAACGCTGTAGTGTCAAAGACCTCTGACTGAGGTAGGGATCTGATTGTAGATTTTTTTAATTAAGACAATTTACTCTGAGAACTTTGTGTAAGCAAGATTATTTACATTGAAAGCTTTGGGTTACATTGCCAGCATATTTGTATTGATTACTATAATTAGAAATAATGAATAAAGGGCCTGGACAGAAAAAGCATTTAGGAGATTTTGCGTGCGCACCACTGTTTTCCAGAATTCAGAACACTTCCATGTGTGCAGAAGAGCAGAGATGAGCGTAGAAGAAGCGTTTGTTGATGGTAGAGCCGGGGTTCCCCTGTTTTTGCCGGTGGCATGCGCTCCTCTTGGTGGTCCCTTCCATCATTAGCACAAATGTACAGTCCTCAAACAAATCCAATTATTGTCTGACCCTTTTTAGGAGCGTCGCCCGCAGCGGAACTAATCGCGTCCCCTTTTCCACAATGGCCGTTTTCAGATGCTCATGACTCACTCGCCAAGTTGAATAAGTGATTTATTGAAATTTGCGTGTGCCATTTAGTAGAGGTCATGCAAGAAGGAAGACATGGAGACGAAGCTCGGGTGGAGGTGAGAGCGTCTGTGCAGGGAGCTTCTACTGGATACAAAGTCACGAAGGCAGTCTTGCAGGATCCATGAGGAGCCGGTGATATGAGATGATTGATCATCTGACTCATTTGAGATTTCAGAGTATGATAAACCTAGAAGATGAGATAGTGCGAGACCCTTTGGGCTGACTTGGTGCTCCAAATATTCCTATCTGTATTCAGATTTAAGCGTGAAGCCGTATGTGAATTCTGGCTGTGACAGTTCCTCATCCTCAGCTACATCACTCCAGTTCATTCATAATTGGTATCAACATATTGGTATCAACATAATTGGTATTCATTCATATTGGTATCGACTGATTTTTTTTTTTTAATCCTGTTATTATTGTGCTGTTATTATTTTCATTTGTTCCTGTCTGAAATATTTTCAAACACATTTAGTTGGTTCTATTTCCCCAAATAGTAACATACTAGTCACCTAATTTAAAGCACCACCAGTTTCTCAGGATGAATGAATGAAAGCACATTCATGTTAATAATATGTTGTACGTCTTTGTCCCACAAGTTTCATATATGACTGCTCTCTCAGGCTCACAAGAATGTTAAAACCTCCTGCTTGTGTGATCCCAGTCCTGATGCACCCCATTTGTTCATTCTGACTAATGTGTTGATATTTGGTTATGTCATTATTCTGGATCTTTAGTTAGGAAGAAGATGTAGAGTAAAGGAGTGCTGAACAGGAAGTGTATCTGATACTTATTTAGCAGTGTGTAAATGCGAACGATTCCAAAAGACTGAATGAAATATTACAAGAGGGTAAATAAATTAATAAATTAATTGTAGAAGAACAGCATACTGGGTTGAATTTCTACCTAATGTGTTAAATTGACTCTAAATGCGTTGAATTATCACCTACAGCGTTACCCTAACACACTGATGTAATTGAATTAACACCTCAGGGTTATTATGTTTTGCAGTGTAGCTAACAAGTAATGGAAGTCTATCTATTACAAAATCGTTATAAAAATCATGGACAAAACTTCATCCATGACACCTGGTTTGTAACACAAATTATTTTGTAAAACACAAGGGCAATTCTGTATTTACAAAGGTGTATATCCAAATTGTTTTGCATTTTGATTGTACCTTCAAATTTAGCTTTGAAAAACAATCTAGGGGTGGAATGATACCAAATCGCACTAAGCGCATTGTCCAAGATGGTCGCTATCATATCATTCCAGTGTCCTGAAGTTCTGTTTGTGTTTATATGTGACCAAAAAGTTACACTGTGTCCTAAATCACATCATCATGTCTGTGGGACGTCACTGAAGAGCTGGATGTGGTTTAAGCAGAGATTTACAGGAAGAAAAAAAAAATTGAGCGTGAGAGGCTTTATTGTGAAATATTTATTAAAAATACACATTTTGTTGTATATAATACACAAGCAGTACAGTGTGTGTGTGTGTATGTGTGTGTGTGAATGCATATGTGAATGTGTGTCTACAGTGTGTACTTCAGCTACATTGTCTGTATTTGTTTGCTGATTCAGAGACATCTGGTAAGGAGGAACTTCACTGAGCTGTACTGTTTGTGAACCGTAAAAACAAGCTCCTTGTATAATTCCATTAATAAGAACCTTACACGAGCTCTGGGAAAACACAAGACCGTCAAAGATGCAGTTCATCATTTGGATTTCTTTCCTGCTGGAAATATCCTATATAGTCATTTTATATGTTGGAGAAGTTTATTCTCTGTACTGTATAATTTTGTGATCAGCTTCAGGTCAGAACTATAAGTAATATCAAAAGCATCTTTAATTTTGTGTGTGTGTGTTATTCATCCGAAACTAGTGGCAGACGCGTGGCTCACGACTGAATAAAACTATGACTATCTCCTCAGTCCAATACATTGCATGCTGTCATAGAGAAGACACAAGCAGAGCACTGTTCCAGTGGAAGTGATGTAGACGTAATCTTATTGCTGTCTCATAGCTGAAGCATAACTCACACTGGCTGAATGACAGCTTACACATAGATCAAGCGAGAGCCCTTGTTTTGAGGTGGGTCTTGAAGACAGACAATGAAATTAATCTGGTGTTGAGAGCCCTTTGCACACCCAAGTACCCTCTGATTCTTGTCTTCTTTACCTGAGCGCCTCATTGCCTCCGGCTAGCTGTAAAGCCTTGCTTGTGTTTAAGCATGAACACGTCTGAAGACAGTTGAGAACGCTAAGCTATACTTGAACTGCTGTCTATCCCCCTTTTCTCTCTCCGTCTTTCTCTAATAACAGTCTGTAGACAGATAGACGTTAAATCAGATGGCTTCCTCTCGTGAACCCTACTGAGACGAGTCGAGTGAAATTTGACCCATGTTCTGGTGAAGACAGCCTTCCGCCATGCTCACTCTTAATCACTGGAGACACACTTTTATTCACCACATGTCCATCATTTTTATAACCATGCATTCACATTAGCGAGGGACAAGATGCTCGAGTCGCTTGTAGCTTTTCTCTTGTGGGCGCGTACGGTCCATCCAACATTTTTTAGTTCGGATATTTATCATCTACATCACAAGATTTACTACAATATTCGTTTTACTTTTGTTTAGAATGCATTTGAATATTTTAATATATTTTAAGTGAAAATTAGTTGTTTGATGTACCTTATGTCCCAGGCATCGTATTAGCTTTGTTAGCAGTTTAGCATCGCATGCTAGCTGTACTAGTTACGTACACTCACCAGAGGCACCATCGTATACCTATATATCTATTGATCTTCTTCTATCTAGTTAAATACAAATGAAATAACACACTAATCAGTGTGAAACTTATTCGTTTGATTTGAATATTACATACCAGGCCTCACATTAGCTATTAGAAAATTAGCAGCACAAGCTAAGCATACTAGCTACAAACACTAACTGATCTCTGCTACTTCCTTCCAAGCTTTAGGTCGTATATGACAGGATAAGATTAAACCACAATTATAAGTTTTTCTTCCATTTTTCCTGAACCAAGCAGTACGCAGCGACTAATTGCAGGTAGGAGCTTAAGTCGTGAGTGGGGAGACAAAAAACTCTCCTGCCATTCAGACCATGTAATTGGTCTGAGAAATCATTTGAGGCAGTTGTTTGGATTTATCACTTTCTTAATTTTCATAACATTGAGAAAATCTTAATTTCATATTGCTACTGTCGCTGTGACGCTTGCTGCTGTCACTGAAATCACTCGCTAGTTGCTCGCTAGTGTGGACGTAGGATACCGTTGATTCAAAACAAGTATCTATTAAAAGAACAGTTTAAAATATATATTAATTTATATTAAGATTCCTTTGACTAACATTAATTACTGCATTAGTTAACATGAACAAACCATATTAATTAATACACCGATTAACATTTGTTTAAATGTTAATGAACTCTTTATATGCTTCCCATAAACAGCATTGCTAAAATGCATGATATCATTTTGAATTTAAAAAACAAAGATAGCCTCTTTGGCCAAGGTTAAATCCAGCTTTCCAAAATGTCCGGAGGCGGAGTTTATTGGGGGAGTCAATCCAAAGTGTGTTAAGAAAACAAGTGATTCATGTTGCTCAAGATGGCCACCTCTGTAATATTACAACGTTCAGCTACAGTGAAGTTTAGTTCGTGTTTATAGTTGACAGTAAGTCACACTGTGTCCTAAACCACATCAGTAAGTGTGTGTGTGTTTGTGTGTGTGTGTGTGAGTGAGACATCACTGAAGAACTGCATGTAGATTAAGGTGAATATTTCATAATGATATGTGCGTGGGTGTAAAGTTGTGGAAATATTTTTTTTTAGCTAGTGTTCCAGCTCCAGTGCAAAAAAAAAAAGACACCAAATATCATGGATGAACAAACATGTGTCTATGATTGACATTGTGTGTATGAGACATGTATTAGTGTAGATCACTGTGCCTTTGCTCAGTGTTTGTCTGTCTGTCTGTCTGTGTTCGACTTAGTAGTATGTGTGTGTGTGTGTGCATGTGTGTATGCATGTGTGTGTGTTTACATTTTTATTTATGTTGGGCAGATGCTCTTGTCCACAGTGACTTATTGACCGGCCTTGGATTCCCACACTGTCAAACACCATGTGTAGGCCCTATCTCTCTCTCTTTCTCTCTCTCTCTCACACACACACACACACACACGCTGACCTAGACGCCTCAGAGCCAAACAATCCTGAGACAAAACCTAGCATGGAGCCAGACTGATAAAGCTATTCCCATCTGTCAATCAAAGCAGGAGCAGGCACACTGACCTAGCCACCCCAACTCCAGCAAGCCCCCTGTTCCCTCCTTCCCTCTCTCTCCCTCTCTCCCTTCCACCCTCCATTATCTGTACCCACACGCATCTGAGGATTGCACACGAGCATCAGGTAACAAAAGGGGAAAATGAGTTTGGAAGAATAGCGTGATTAAAGACCATTTGCGGGCTTAGAGGACAATCAAGCAGGCGGACAGTCGGAGTGAGAGACACGTTCGTGAGAAGAATTTTATAAAGGTTGCAAATCCGTGCGCTTCAGTTGTCAGAGGGCAGATCTAAATAAATCCCTTGGTGTTTTCTTTTGTGGTATTTGCTGAAGGATCCATTTTGCCATCCATGCGTTAGCTCTTTGTAAACAATACATGTTTACATTCTTTCTTCTCTTCCTTAGATGTGTCTTGCTCATGGAAAATTCAGCATGGAACTTTGGACGGAGTCAGAGAAAGTTTCTTCGAAGATTAAGGGCGCCTTTAATCTGCAGCCTGTACATCGTTTTTATTTGTCACTTCCTAATCATCTCCCCATATGAATCAGGAGTATTTACAAAAGGAACTGGACAGATGAGCATTTATGAGTCGGAATAATAGAGAACAGCGCTTCTCAAAGAGCTACACTGTTACAGTTGCTGGAATTCTGATCAAACTCAGAATAGAATAATGCAAAAATCAAAAGCATGGAAATGAAGTTTTACCTTAGATATGTTATTTTTTCTTTAACTTCACCTTTTCAACTCCTAGTAAAAATATCTGTACAGCCATTAAATAGGAAATCAAATGTGTGTAAATGCAGGAGAGTTTAGGTTAGGCCTGGGTCGTGGCCTGCACGTGTGAAAAAAAGAAAAAGTCAGGACTGAAAACTGCTCTAATAGCTTAAAGATGCTGCTACTTGGACTTCAGAGGAATGGGACATGCATTCTTTTGCACGAAGCTGCCACAGGCATCATTAGTGAAAATTACATGGCGCGCCGTCACTGGTGCTGCCATCTTCTCTTCATATCACACCCGACCAGCTCGCTAAATCTCTCAGGACAAGAGCATATTTTGGTAGCGATTAGAGACACATCCGTGTCCCTCTGGCTGATGTCTTGTGTGCGGTGGGCTTCGTGTGCGGTACACTGGACACTTCTTGAATCTCTAAGACTTTGTGACAGAGATTCCTGTAATATTGTGTAATTATGTTGCTGCTATTGGAAAATAATCAAAGCATTTCTTTACTTCTTTATTTTCTTATTAATTATTCTTTATTACTTATTTATTTAAGTACACATCATAATTTCTATCCATTTATTGTTACATGTAATGTTGTGGAACGTTTGCAAATCAAGCTAGTTCCACTTGTTTTGTTATAGCAGCCATTACCACTTGTTCGCCTCTCTTTTTTCCTCTCTTTCTTAAAGGTAAGGCAAAAAAAAAAACTTTCTTGTTTTGGAAAACTTACGACTTACAGAAAAGTTACAGATATAAATCTGACTTACAAAGTTACATAGCGCTCTTACATAGCGCTGACACTGGAGACTCCTTCCATAAATGTTAACTAAACATCTCCTCACAGAAACCATCACCGTATCGACAATAACTCACATTATAAAAATCAGTTTATTTGTAGCTGTTGCTATAGAAACGATAACTTATTAGAATAAGTGCATTAATATAAACACGTGATTTGCAGCGCTGCTACTCTCAGAGCTAATAGAAAATGAATTATTGAATCTTCTGACCAATCAGAATCAAGAATTCAACATTGCTGAGGTATAAATGCATTTTTATGTACTGTGTGGGGAAGGTAAATGAAGCTTATCTTGATATTGAAAATATTTTGTGTTTTTTGAAAGCTGCATCAATTACGAGGGAGCTGTGTTAGCAAGAATCATTAACGAGGGGGAGTTGCTCCAAAGTGCACTCGTATTAGACAGCTGTTTGAGAGCGGAGGTGTTTAGGAGACGAATGAATCACTCTTAGGCAGATTGGGGTGATCGGTTGAGGTGGAAGAATGTCATGTAGTCATCCCCCCACTTATCTGTGGAGAGAAATAGAAGGAGGTGTCTAGACACAGAGCTTTCATTCTTACTGCTAGGATACTAGTAAACACATCTGCTGTATCAGAGAATTCCTCCCTGCTGGAATATGAAAATGAACATGAGTTAATGCAAACCTCTGTCACATTTATGTGTGTTAGTAATCCCCTGATAACATTTATAATAAAGGGAATGGGCTAAGGTAGAGATATAAGGCATTTTGCTAGTAAAATATGTGCTAATACTGCTGACACCTGGAGATATAGGTCACATCTGATGGCTCGGCTTTCAGGAAGCTGCAGCAGGAGGAGGAAAAGGCATCAGGCTTTTGGCACTGCAGCCTGTGACATCATCGGCATTCACGCTGACATCATATCCTGTCCCACGGTGTTGATTGAGGATTGACTCCAAAACAGGCATTCTAAAGCCAACAGTGCCTTACATCCAAAGCAATGTCTGAGGTTATACAGACTATTAAGAGACGCAAATAACAGCATGTATGGCTAAACTGGTATAATCCGCTACTGTTAATCATTCAGGTTTATTTTATTGTGCTGTAAAATCACTTTTTTTTTTACATTATTGTAATCATCCCATGTAGAGTGGGAGGGAAATATGCATCCATTATCGCACAGGCTGTTCCATTTACCCAGTGTTTACTCTGACATTGTCATTGTAAAGTGCAGGCAGGCCATCTAAATGTGTTTTCCACCATTTTCCTAAAAGAAACACATCAGTTTAGAGTTTAAGACTTTTATCTTTATCCAGTGTACGCTAATGCAGACTTTTCAAAATCTCAGAAGCACTGACCTTTTCACACTACACGACTTGAATCACTTGTGATCAGTTGTTTGGTGATGTAGCAGTGTGCACACTTCACGATTGCTTGCAGACGAGGCTCACATACTTTACTACACGATCCAGGCTGAAGTGTGCCGGATCCCCAAATCCTGCTTTCTCACGGACGTAAGCAAGAGAGCCGCCTTTCATGTGATTGTCACTGTTTGTATGGAAACAAGAAAAAGAGAAATAAGAAAAAGGTGGAGGAAATATTAGTTGGGGAGATGCGGGCAGCATAATGTTACAAGAAACGTAGCTGTTTTTACACTGTGTGCAGGTAGGAATCAGAGGAATCACAAATACTGTATATGGATGATAAACTGGATTCAGGGATCTGCTGCGCATGAGAGCAGATGAATTTGATTTTCTCTCAAACTCTCATTGGCTGTTTCTCATCACTGTACTTGCAACTAGTCGCAGACATGTTCACACTATGCAATTCATCACCAAGAAAATGAAACATGCTTGAAAAAACCAAAGGCTCTGCGAACATTTGAAAATTGCTTCACTTGATGGTGCACACTACATGACTGGTCACTGCAGGAATAGTTGCCAAGCTCCGCAGTGTAGTCATCGAGCACCAAAATAAGACAGAAACTGGATTATCAGGACTACTATTGAGTAGTGTGACCTAGGCTTAAGCGGGAGAATGCACACTGAGCGAACCCAAGCTTCACATTATCCTTGCATTGAGTCAATTTACTGCGAGTTAATTAACTACAACTCTTCTTACTGTACCTACACACTTTCTTGTGCTAGAGCATAATCCATGGTATCTTTACGTGGTTACAGGCTATATTAGCATGATTTCTTCATTAAAATTAGGAATACAATAAGGCTATTCTATGCTAACCCCTCCGTAGCTTCCCAGCAAAAATTATTATACACAATATAAAGTATATAAAGTAAAATTATTCTGCACAAAGTGCAAATGTTGCAAGACAAAAGCAATGTACAATGTTAGCACTACTTTAATTCTTCTAGCTGACCTTAACGTTGCCGTATGTCATTCGCAATGCTAAAGCCGGCTGAGCTGAACCGAGTTAGTGAGTGTGTGAGTGAGAGTTCAGACTGCTGTGATTTAGGGCTACATTATACCGTTTCCTGTCGCCTCTGTCCCTCTTCCTGCAGAAATGGAATTGCAGGAGCTCACTGATCTGTGTGCTGCTTTAAAAGGGTGCAACTCCCTGACCTCACTCCTTCAGCTCCATATTGGAGGAGACAGAGTTTCAATTCAAGGCCATGGCATTCGTTTTATATAGTAAAACTGTAATGGAGCAAAAAAGCTGTGTTGTAAAAACACTGATCTGTGGCTTTAAGACTAGGATCCACGTGCATGCCACACACACACACACACACACACACACACACACACACATATGTTGTGACATAATTATTTCAGGGCAGCACTGTCACCACTAATATGGTTCTTCTTGCATTGCCAATATTTCTGTCATGCTTTATTTCTCTCAAACTGTTGCAAAATAGCACACTGCTTACTGAGATAGTTAAAAATAAAATCTTTTTACTCTTAATGTGAGTCTAATTCACTTATAAATATGTTTACACATGCCAGTGATAATAGAGATAGTGTAAAACGTACTTATCAGAGCAATTCTTCTTACTTCACTGCTTTTTAATGCCCTTGTAATGAGCTAACGAGTTACAGAGCCGTCGTTATCTGGACCTGCGTTTTTCCAGTCTCTGTTATTACTAATGTCAACGGCGTGCGCCAGCTATGAGTTATGATGTGGCCTCCGTCACACTTAAAATGGTTTGTTTGTGCATGCAAGCGCCATGAGGCAATCACTGGCATTGGCTAAAATGGGCTAATGCAGCCGTGAAAGAGGGTCTTACACTGAAGCCTAGTATATTTCTGGAAAAAAATGAAAGAAAATGATCCTGTGATCCAGCACAGTGATTTATTATAACCTCGTATTATCTTAGAGATAACTTGTTGAGTGTAGTCAAATTATACTATAACTGAATTCTAATATCTGATCAACCAGAAGGTGTTGATTAGTTTTCTAGAACAGCAGCTCTCCAAATCACAGGTTTATATTAACGCAGCATGGCAACAAAGTATACAGGGACTTGTATGGTGGATGCTATGCATAAAACAATTTAAAAATTGTTTAAAAACAAAACATGTAATTCTTGACGTAAAAGCTGTAACTTTAGGTTTTTCCGACATGGGAAAGTGTTCAGCCGCAGTTTGCGCTTTTTAGTGTTTCTGTAAAATGACAAGCTGCGTTTTTGTTGTCGTTTGTTTTATTCACTTCAATTCAGCGAAAAAGAACGTCTCGTGAGGTAACGACTTTATTTATAGCTGCTATAACGTAAGCGAATGTGAATTAATGTGTCACCGATGTTCCACAATGTAACTATAAATGGATAAAAGATATGACAGTCATTTCATTCATTAATAATTTTTTTTTAAATACAATCGCTGTCAGGTTGCTGTGGTGTAAGAGGAATAAAACACTTCAGAACATGCTGTTATAAGAAAATAACCAACTTCAAGGGGGTATAAGTAACTCATCATACCACCAGGAACTGATTATTTTCCTATAACAGCATGACACTGAGTGATTTTATTCTTTACTTAAATGGGGAGCCTGGTGTTGTTATAAAGAGGGTGTGTCCAATTTCATTCATTCATTCATTCATTCACTCTTGTATTCAGTCACTGTTCTTTTTTATATCTTATTATATCTAAACAGTGTTCAAAATGCACATATTAGGACAAAAATAAGCTGTACTGAAATATTATCTGAGGAATCTGGTGCAGTTTAAAGGCTACATTTAGGAATTTCATTCATTCATTCATTCATTCATTCATTCATTCATTCTTTCACTTTCTTTTTCTCCCTCCTCTCTTTCTCTGTTTCCTTCTCACACGCACCTCTAACATGCTTTCCTTTTTTTCAGTCCCTGGGAAAATAGGGGGCATTTTTCGAGCAAATTATATGGGTGCATTCCACCTCATATATATGTCACACATTTCATCAGGAGAAGCCAAGGTGGCTAAGGAGGAATGACGTTCAGCTGCAGCTTTCCTCAGCCTGCAGCCCATTCATCCCCGAGCTCATGGCTTGTACACATCAAACAGGGCTGAGTACTGATTTAAGATCACCTCCAGTCTCTCTCTAATCTCATTCATTATGAGTTGAAAGGCCAAAACTGACCCTAACTCAGCACGCTGGCTCGGGAATATCTGATACCCATCAGTCCAGCCCTGTACTAACACACACACACACACACACACACACATACACACCATGATAGTTACGCACTAATGGCAATACAAGCTCCTGTGTTATTTCGATGCAATTCATCCGAAACATTCATCTTAGCTGGACTCGAAGCAAACTCAGATTTGATTTATCATTCAAAGCCTTGTGGTTTCAGGCGAGCCGAGCCGTGGTCGCGCGAGAAAGACATATTTCTGCACAGGGGAACCCGGGTTTATTAGTCGACGAAACCTCAGAGTTCCAGCTGTTTCCGAGCTTGTAGAAAAAAGATGTGGCATTACTCACATCCACCTTTCAGAGGAGACAGAGAGAGAGAGCAAAAGAAACAATGCCAGCGAGGGAGGAAAAGGGAGCTGGAGAGATTGATTTGTTTCAGCGTGAAGCAGGCAGCCATGTCAGTGTCCATGTCTGAATCATGAAGGAGGAGGTTATTTGAGTAACAGCATCAATTTTTCAGCCCATATTTCAGGTTTTCCCCACTAACTACTCCATTTTTATACTTCTGTCTCTTTGGCTTCCTCGGTTTTCTCAGCACTGAATCACATCACACACCGTCGCTAGGACAAACGGGAGGCAAACTAACACCCATAGTTTTCCTACAAAGTCAAAGTGCTGCATTTAGATCGAACACTTTGCCTGCTATCGTTAAATAAATAGGTCTGTAACAACAGATAAAGTCTAGGCCAGTGCTACAGGCTCACAGGATTTCCACGGGTACACAGCTGTGCGTCATAGATTTTATTCCTGTTCCTATTAACACGATGGGAAAGTGTGACTCAAACTGTGATATCGCACTCTGTTCCTGTTGGTATTCAGTGTGTAGTTGTGTAAGCACTCAGCCCTTTGTTCAGGATACGCACCTTAAAATGGACCAACCTGGTTACATCATCTTTTCATTTTGTAACTTTAGCCTTGAAGTGTTCTTATGTCATTAAAAACATGAACACAACAATGTTATGGCAAAAACATTTAATTTACACATTGTTTCTCAAGTTAATATTTGTCTCCGATGTTTGCTTCTTTACTTATGCACTGTAGCTGTGAGGCTTATGTGGACTATATGGCCAAAAGTATGTGAACACCTGACCTTCACCACATACTGTATTCGGTTCTTCTCCAAACTGTTACCACAAATTCTGAAGCACGCAATTGTATAGAATGTCTTTGTATGCTGTAGCGTTGCAATTTCCCTTCACTGGAACTAAAAGGTTCAAACCTGTTCCAGCATGACGATGCCCCTGTGCACAAAGTGAGCTCCATGAAGACATGGTGTGTGAAGGTTGGAGTGGAAGAACTCGAGTGTCCTGCACAGAGCCCTGACCTCAACCCCACTGAGCACCTTTGGGATGAACTGGTACACCGACTGCACCCCAGACCTCCTCGACATCCCAACATCAGCGCCTGACCTCACTAATGCTCTTGTAGCTGAATGAACACAAATCCCCACAGCCACACTCCAAAATCGAGTGGAAAAAGAGTTTTCCCAGAAGAGTGGAGCTTATTATAACAACAAATCTGGAATGGTATGTTCAACAAGCACATATGGGTGCGATGGTCGGGTATCCACATACGTTTGGCCATATAGTGTAGCGAAGAAGTAATGGAAGTCTGTCTCATCTCAAATTTTTAAACAATATCCGTATATCAGTGATGTCACACAGATGTGCTGATATGGTTTAGGACACAGTGTGACTTACTGCCATCTATAAACATAAACAAAATTTCAACATGTAGCTCAATGCTAGAATGTTATGGAGGCGGCCATCTTGGGCAACTGAAATAATAATAATAATAATAATAATTTTTTTTACTTAGCTAGTGTTTATGATGCTGTCATTTTATACATGCTAGAGTTTTAAGCTAGAATGGTATTCGTTATTGATTAATCTTTAGTAAGCACTTCATCCTGGTCAGGGTGGCGGTGGATCTGGAATTCATCCCCGGGAATACTGAGCATGAGGTGGGAATACACCCTGGCAAGGCTGCACCACCGTGTCATCCACACGATCCTTGACATGTTACAAAAATTAAGATGAGATTACATAATTTAAGAGTGCTGTTCAAATGTTGTGTTTGCTGGATGAAGATTTGAGCATGGATTTATGGAAAAGATTTTGGGTGAGATAGACTTCCATTAGCCTCATATCTCCAGTTCCAAACAAACCAACACTGGTTCACACACCAAGCATGTCTTGATTGTGTTTTACGTTGCAGTGAACATTAAGAAGCTACAGGATTAACTTTATTGAACTCTATATTAATGTCCACTAGGGCTGTCCTCACTACAGTGTAATGTAATGTAATGACATGGCTTTCATTAAGCAATATTTGAGTATCTATGTTTATATATAAAGGCAGTAGCTTCCACCTGCTTGTCTATTAGCTGTCTATTATCTTGCCAGGTGCCAGAGAGAGACAGAAAGACAGAAATGTGATCATGGAGGTTTGTAGTGCGTGCTTTTGTTTCGGAGCCGGACCTGTCCTCGGGCTGTGCACCTTTACAGCAAATCTGAGTAAAAGTGCTCTTGGTCATGGTGCACTTACAGGGCTAATGAGAACATCAGCTCCTGTTTCTCCCAGCTGAGTGCTCTGTGTGTGACACACACACACACACGATCTCTCTCTTATTCTCTTCCAGCAACAGGTGTCAGTAAAATGACAGACTGACTTCAAGCTAATGAGACAATCTGAGATCCTATCACTCCCTGTTCTGCTCTTGATGACTTCTCACTCATCAGCCTGAGCTTGTACAGCGCCTCGCCGCTTGATCCCTCATGTGATTATGGGTAATGATGTTTTCTGGCAGGGGCCGACTGTAGGCGCGTGGAGAACAAGCTGGACTGGGAGTGGGAGGGTCGACCTTTTGTCCACTGTCCCTCGAAACCCCCGGGGCTTTGGGAGAAAGAGGCCACGGAGCCAAATTAACTTATCTTGTTCATTTCTTTCTCCTAAAACAGATTACAAAGAAAGGAGGCCTTAGTGGAGCCTCCAGACCCCCCACACGTCCGTCTCGGTCCCTGCTCGAAGCCCAGCAGGCGCTTAAGGAGTTTCGTTCATGGAGCATTAACCCCGTCACACGTTAGCTCTTAGCATGGCTAATTGAGCGCACTTGAGTCAATTGCAGCAAAGACTGCACATTATCAGCTCTAGTCTTTCTCTTCCAAAGTCATTATTCTTAAATTTTTATCTGTTTTTTTTTTTATCTTTTCAATGTGAACTCCACCCAGTTTCGGTTGAACGATATCGCAAAAAAACCCGCACAGAAGTGCAGATGATTTGAGGGTGTTTTCAGAAGTTTGTCCGAGAAGCTTTTTAGGAAGATAAACAATTTGGAATGCAGCTGGCGTGGAATCAGAGGAGGCCAGACTGAAATTGATGAGCAACACTGGGACACACACACACCCACACACACACACACACACACAGTAAATGGCCATTTTTATTAGACGTTCCAGGAACAACTGCATTACTGTAATGGCTCTGTTTTTCCTTTTCTCATTGCCTGAAAAAGCAGATGCCCAAAACCATTAATAATTTGCCTGTATCTCAGTTTACCGGCTTGGATTGCTCAAACGCTAATGCACACTAGTCTTCTAGTCAGATCAAGATCTCACACACACACACACACACACACATAAGTGCACACAAACTATTTTTGGACTGTGGAGGACGTGTGTGTTTTTTCTGCATTTCTGTGCATCTATATGTCTCCTGTGTTTTGCCCACGTTGCACTCAGTCTCGTCGTGATGCTATTTATAACTCCGAAGCCTGGCAGCACCTTAAAATAGGGGCCTCTTAGAATCCTAATTACCCCCCCACAGGAGGGATCGTTTGACAAGGCACAAGGCAGGGGTCAAAGGTGGTGCCCTGTCTGCCTCCCATGTTTGCAGACACGGCCCTAAGATCACAGCCGCACTGCCCTCCCACATACACACACACACACACACACACAGGGACTGGGCTTCACACATTCAACAACAAATGAACAACAAAAACAGACAGCATGACTGTCCTCTGTTGTGATGTCTTTGCTGCCTCTCTCTCTCCCTCTCTCTCTCTCTCTCTCTCTCTCTCTCTCTCTCTCTCTCTCTCTCTCTCTGTGTCTGGAAGTGACTGATTGGTAATTATGATAGAGCACTTCTGCCCGTGAGCAGAGAGCAAGATCTGAGGGGCAAGTCATCATCAGTCAGGAGCTTAGAGCTGCAGGGTATTTTTTTTAAACCACAGCCCCTCGCTGTAGATCGATAGGACTGGAGTGACGTGACAGGGCCTGTACGCTTTGAAGACAACACCACGCAACTTCATATGCATACTTGTCCTTGTTGTGCTCTCGTTAACGACTAATTAGCCTGCTATTAACAGCTCAGACGTACACACGTGAAGGTCCTCAGAGCACGTGAAGTTACTTAGCTCTAACTCTAATGAGCAGTTGAGGAAAATCTTTTGACGAATCAGCAACAGACCTCCTCAGATGTCCAAATCATTTCTTGATGCTCAATATTATTGGGCATATTATTATTTATGTAAGGAAAGAAACATTTCATGAAAATAATTAATGACTGCTGAGCTACTGTGCTACATCATGCTGGTTATTTTCCTATTGCAGCACATCCTGAAGTGGGTTATTCCTCTTATACAACAGCAATTTGCCAACACTAGCATTTGTTTTTTTTATTTATTAAGGAATTTCATGCTTCACTTTTTTTTTCTCTCTTGAAGTTAATAAGACAAAAAAAAAAACAAAAAACGCAGCTTGTTATGTTTCTGAGAAACCACAAATGGTAAACTCCTCTGTCGTGAAGATATCGGAAATTTCTGACACTGGAGACTCCTTCCATAAACATTAAATAAACATCTCATATCTATATCAATTAATGCATGTTTTTTAAACATGTTTGAATGAATTAATATAAAACCGTGATTTGCAGACAGAACTACTATCAGAGCTACTGTTATATAAAATTAATGATCACCTTCTGACCAATCAGAATGGAGAATTCAGCAGCTACACACTGAATTCCTGAGTGTGAGATGTAGCACTGTGAATTCACTGCTGTAAAATGGTCCTCTATTCGATTAAAAAGTCCCTTTTTTCTGATCTTAGCTTGCTTCGCTTTACCTCAAACCTGGAAATGGTGTAAACTTCCTGGCTGAGGTAACATTCCCTGTCTAGGCAGCTTCCTATCATTTTGAAAACAATGTAAAAATGATGAAAAGCTTTGATATGATAGACATTTTCAAATGCATCTCTGCTACCTCGAATGTTGAACTCCCCATTTTAAAGCCCCTGGTGTTTCAGCACTTGTTTCAAGAGTTCATCAGATCCACAGTAATCAATGGGTGAACACACCTTGACTGAGCAAGAGACTGTAATTTCAGTGGGGCTAAACGTAGTGTAAAAGGAAGTCAGGAGTATAAATTCCACCTGCGTTGACTTCCGATGTTTGTGAAAGGTATAATTTCTCTGTAGAATAGGATGGAGTGAATCTTATCAGTCCCGATCATGTTAAACACCGGGAGAATGCTAACAGACGTAAATCATTCCACGTCACGCCTATGTTTTTTTTTTTTTTTTTTGGACTCACTGGAAGAATATGATCGAATATGTCAAGGCTGTCCTGTTCACGGCCATTATGAGCTCTGCATTGACGTCTGGATCCGGAACCGTTCTTGCTGTGGAAGTGGAGAGAGTTTGATTAGCTGCATGAACCACACATGACGGAAGAAGGCACTGAATCTAATCTCTTCATGTCTGTTTGTCTGATTGACCAGAGGCAAACAACTGACTTACCGCTGAAACTCATTCTCTTTTCTCTAACCAGAAATCAGGGCCATTCTATTGATAAAGGAAAAATACCTACCCCAAGCCTTCATTACCCAGCATCCACTCTGCATATCAGATATCAGAGCAACTCTCTCTCTTTCTACTCTCATATAATTATCTCTGTACTCTTATACATTACACGAGAAACTCAATCCTTATCTGGAGTTATATTAAGACATCAGTTTCTCTCTAGCTCCACCTGAAAACCAATGCAGAAAGGACATACTGTAGCAGCATTGTAGTCATTTTTATGTTCTTCACGAGGTTTTAATGGAGAACTGAAAATAGTTTTATTTCTTATCAGGAATATTCTGTTTAAACCTTTTCCAATAATCCAGATAATTAATCTCTCAAACAATCTCTGGTAGGAAATAGTGCCATCTAGTATGAAGGAGATAAAGAGGAGATTTTTTTTTTTTTTTTACATTTTACACATTTTACACATTCACAATATGGTGTAATAAAATACTTCATAATTTAAGGTAATGAAAATAAAAGAATCTTATGTACTTCATAATGACAGTGGTTATTATATGTAAATATTGATCTTATTTAGTATTTCTTCTTCTTCTTCTTCTTCTTCTTCTTCTTCTTTGTCTTTGTCTTCTACTAACAGCAGTAGAAGTAATAATATTTATTTATTTATTTATTTATTATCTAGTAGCAGTATTCATTCATTCATTTATTTTATTTATTTATTTATTTGATGGTTTGTTTGTTTGTTTGTTTATTATCTAGTAGCAGTATTTGTTTGTTTGTTTGTTTGTTTACTAACTTACTTACTTACTAACTTACTAAATGGTTTCTAATGATTAATCTAATTTCAGTTTCCAGATTTTTCCCCCCACTCAAAATGAGGCAGTTTCCAAACCCATAACTGGCATATTTACTGACAGGTTATAGTACAACATACTAATCAGACAAACTTTATGCATTTTTTAAAACAATATTGCTTTATCCATTTTGAAAAAACAAAAAACACAACAAATATACACTAGATAAACCAGAGAGCATGATCAGAAGACAGTACAGTGCAAACAGTTTGAAATGCACTTCTGAATACCTGCAGTATAAATGCTTGCGTATTTTGACTCTGCTGAGAGCTCAGTGAGGGAAAACTCTGAATGTTGACGCTTCTGATTGGATCTTTAAAGCTCTCTGAGGTGCAGGTTCAGTTAAGAGAGAACTGAGACATCCGTCTCTACATGTTGCTCTATGGCGCCTCTCTCTGGGCGCCAGAACACGTCAGAGCCGCAGAGTCGAGGAGGAGGAGGAGGAGGAGGAGGAATGCTGAGAGCGGTCATTAGGATGTGATGTTTTGTGGAGAAGTGGGGCCCCACGGTCCAGGCGAGAGTCTGACACCGGCTTACGCCGCTATCTCTGTTTGGGTTTTCTCACGTTATGTCATAGAGTCTCACACACACGCACACACACAGGCGCTCAGATCGGAGAAACAGTTAGTGGATTTCTACTCAAGTATGTAATTCAGATATGTGTAAAAAAAAAGTTACATGTCATGTAATACCAGTATAGCAAATGTAGCAAAGTATGAATAAAACATATTGAAAAAAAGTAAAAATACACTATGGTCCTGTAAACAAACAAACAAATAACTTCAGATATGTGTAAAAAAAGTAAATGAAAAAAGTAAAAATGTGTAAAAACTGTTCTGTAATACCAGTGTAACAAATGTATTAATAGAAAATATTAAAAATAAAATAAGAGTACACTGTGGTCCTATAAACAAACAAACAATTTCATATGTGTGTAAAAATATTTACTGTCCTCTTAAATCTGTCCTGTTATACCAAAGTATTAAATGTTGAAAAATATAAATAAACATTACTAAATAATGTAAAAGTCCCAAAAACAAACACACAAACAAGTTCACGTGTTCACGTGTGACGTGTGTAAAAATATTTACATCTGTCCTCTAATGCCAATGGAACATGTAGTGAGTTTTTACAGAAAATCAATACTCTTATAAAAACTCCTAAACAAGCAAACAAGCAAATAAATAAATAGATAGATAGATAGATAGATAGATAGATAGATAGATAGATAGATAGATAGATAGATGTGCACTGTTTAATTCAGATATGTGTACAAAGATTTATCTTTCATGTAATACGAATTTTAAAACTGTCTCAGTGTATAAATAAAATTCATGCAAACGCACACAACTGCCCAACAAACAAACAAACAAATACATAAATAAATTTACTAAAGGCACATGATTTTCTGAGATGTTAAAGTGAATTGTGAATGAATACCATTAGACTTATTATACAGTTATAAGTATTTTATTACTAATTATTTTCCATAAACCTTATTTCCTCTGATTTTAACACATAAATGTCAATCCTATACAATAAACTATACCCTGAATTTTTCTTATAAAGATTATTATTAGAATCAAAGCATTTCTGAAGACAGGTTGTGTGTTCCTGGTCATCTCCCTGTAGTTTAGACAGAACTGGTGCTGTACTCTTTAACCAACGCTGACTAACTGCTCACATAAACACTAACAAGCAGCAAATAGCCATCATCTTTCTGCTGGTCTGTTATTAGTACCACATCTCCCTTCGTTCCTCTGTGTTAACACCTCCACGAGTGCCCCGTCCCCGATTAGCACATAGCTAGCATTCCACCGGGAACTTTATGGGCGCTTGTGCAGTGATGGCTGAAGCCTTCGGCGCTCAGCGAGCCCCTTTAACGGAGTGCGTCCTGAATTTATGGTGTGACGCGAATTATGGCGAGGCCAAGTGGGCTTGGTTTTAGGGGTCAGAGTAGCCAGGTCAGATAAGCCATGGCATTTTGCAGGGCACCGCCCCCCCCTCCTTCTTCACTGGATCTCCAGCACCATATAGGGCTCTTTGAAGTGTGTGTGATTTAAGGTTATGACTAGGCTCCTCTGCCCAAGTCTCATTGATCTCGGAGTGTATCGGAGGCCGTGACTCAGCCTTGCTTTGTTGTGCGGCACCTGATCCGCTCTCGAGCACTCCATGAACGATCGGTGGATCCATCTGGACTTTTCTTATAAGAGCCTAGGGAATGAAATAGTGAGTGATGGGCGAGAGACACTTGCTTTCATGATGCAGGAATGCTGCAGCTCACACAATATGTGAATCACATGATTATGGCACAGTTGTAAGTTTAAAACCAAACTTAACAATTTGGTTGAAAAGAAAGATAAACTCCGACACGCATGTGCCGCATTGGCTCAGCGTATTAGTCTGGGAGTCAGCCTGAATAAGCGGTAAGTGTGAGCAGTGGGAACAGAAGAATGTCTGGAGCAGTTTCTCCTGTCTCAAACACACCACAGAGCCTTTTTGAAGGTTAACAAGCAGAAGAATTACGGCTCCCAAATGTTGCACGGTTTATTTGGTTTCAATGCTACAGGAAGCAGCTGCCATCTACTGTATGTACACAGCTGAGGTTGTATCAAACACGCAGAGGAGGCCATCCAGGACAGTTCACTGCAATTTATGTTCTTTGGCACGAACTGAACCACACTAGCAGGCAGCGTTCTCTCTCTATGCTTCTCTTAACATCTTTTTCATGAAATAAAACTGTAAATACGCTGTGATCATTGCACAGCAGACCTAGAAAGTGACATCACTACTTTAGCTACCTGCTTCACATAAGGCTGATATTATGATTCCTTTGTTATGGAATTTTATTATGTTGTGTCTTTCATTATATTGAACACAGCTGCAAATCACAGGTTTATATTAATGTGCTTGTTCTAATACATTATCGTTTCTATAGTAACAGCTCATTCACAGGGACTTGTACAGCAGATGCATCACATAATCCGAGTCTAATAGTAAATGGATTATGGAAAAAAATAATCATCATTAATATGATGAAGTTTTCTGTAAGGAGCTGTTTATTTAACATTTAAGGAAGGAGTCTCCAGTGTCAGAGTTAAAGCTGTAACTTTTAAGTTTTCCCTCAATACTGAGGACTTTGCATTGTGTTTTGTGGTGTATTTGTAACAAGCTGCGTTTCTTATCATTAACTTTAACAGAAAGTGAGAGAACGACTGTTTATAGCTGCTATAACTTAAGTGATAACGGGAACTGTTTTCTCAGATGTTCCACAACATTAAATGTGACTATAAATGGATCAAAAGTAAAATGTGTCATCATTTAATGAATAATAATTGTTAGAGTTGGCAAATTGCTGTGGTATAAGAGGAATAAAGCACTGCTGCTTATGGAAAATCAGAATCAGCCTTATTGGCCAAGTATGCCTGAGCAAACAAGGAATTTGTTGCAGGTTTATAGTGATCCTACAGCGCACACTTACACACTTACACGAACAAAAACTTAATGACTGCTATCACATGACAGTTTACAGTACAAACATAACATACTGTTATCTAATGACCACTCACACAGAAGACAGTGCAAACCGTAAATAATCAAACTGAAAGAATCACCTTCAGATTGGTAACAGTAACTCCGCTTTATCACACCACCCCATTGTTGATTATTTTCCTATAACAGCTTAATTGTTTATTCCTTACATATCACCTCTATGTCTTTCTGAGCATCTGAAATACTTATATATCATATAAATCATGCATTGAGGTCGTCACCTGTCCTGTGTCTTTCTTACAGACCTTTGCTTCACAAGTTAAAAGACTGAAAGTTTCCTAAAAAATAAATCATGACATTGATAGAAGACAGTTGATTCCCTGAGAACACTTCACTATTTTCAAAATACAACCATTATACTGTGTTACAAGACAAAAAAAAAAAAAAGCTTTCACTGTCAATTTAATGTCAGTATGAAAAACAATCTAAGTTATTTAAATAATATGGAGTTTTTTTTTTTTTAAGGTTTTGTGCTAAATGCTCTAAGGAGTTTACAAGAACAGCTGCATTTCCCAGCTCTAACTTCCAGTGTTTTATTACAGGGATTTGCCATTTTGTAGATTTGCAGTCCCTGACTGTGAACTTTAAAGCAGACCTTGACTAAAACGCAAAAAAGAAAAAGTGCAAAAGAACAATATTATAGCTCAGGAAGTAATTATTACTTATTGCGTTAACTCCGTGTGTCAGAAGCCTCGGACTTCACCGAGGCTTTCCGAGGTAACGATTCGTCAGTGAAATAATAGAATTATGAAGAAGTCCTTCTAATTCCCCATGAACTCCAAAATAGTTTGCCCTTTAGCAGCCTGTCACAGCCATTGAGGAGTCGCTATTAATACAAATGATTATAATTGTGCAAAAACGCAAGCTGTCCATGATGAAGTCTCAGAGGGGAGAAATACAGAAATAGGAAGTGAAGGAATACTTACTTACTAGTGTTTTTTCAAGAAGTGCACCAGAGTGGTGACCTGATGACCTGGATGTCATTCCCTCTGTTTGGAGTACTCACTGTAAAATTTACAATCTTGCATATCCCTGATGTCATACACCAAAACATCCCGTAAAAGTTTTATCACACCAGCAGTAGCTCTTTCTACACTATATTGTACACACACGAATAACATGGTGCTTAAAAGTGGGAATAGCTGTGGGAAGTTTCAGAGATTAAGATTTAACAGAAATAAAACCCTCAGCTCATGAGCTAAAAATTAGCATTATACCACGGCAGTGTTGAAATCTCCGGTCTGATTAGTCAGAAGGTGTTGATTAATTTTCTATAACAGCAGCTCTGACAGTAGTGCAGCTGCAAATCACAGGTATATATTAATGCGTTGTTGTAATATATTATCGTTTCTATAGTAACAGCTTATTCTCGCAAGGGACTTGTATGGCAGACGCTCCACATAATCTAAGGCTAATGATAAACGGATTAAAAACATGCTGTTATTTACTGTAACAAAGAAAACAAACGTTGTGAAAATATTGTGATGCCTTCTGTGATGAGATGTTTATTCAGGATTTGTGGAAGGAGTCTCCAGTGTCAGAACTGTGTAACAGTCAGGGGTAAGGTTATAAGTTTTTCAACAGTTTTTTGGCAGCAAGCTGCACTTTTTTTGTCTTATTATCTTCAAGAGAGAGAGAAAAAAGAGAGGGAATGATGGTTTATAGCTCTTATACCATAGGTGAGAACAGGAACTAACTTGTTTTGTGGATGTTCAAGAAGATTAAATGTAATTATAAAAAATAATATTAAAAAATGATCTGTCATTCTTCAATAAATAAAAAATTGTAATCGTTGGAAAATTGCTGTGGTATAGTAGGAATAAAGCACTTTAGAATGTGTTGTTATTGGAAAATAATCAACTTCGGGGAGCTAACATTTACTCTACTTCATCAAACCACCTAAATATGGTTTATTATTCTATATATACGCAGCTAATGGTTTTATTCCTATACATATTAAATTACTGGCACAGAATGTATTCCTTTTATTGTAACTTGCTATACCTGGCCTTTATTTACAACATCAAATAGCACAGTATAAATCCATCATAAATTTACGACGTTATAGCCTATATATGCAGTAAATTCACTCCCAAACAACATCACTTCCTGAGCTACAGCTGTTGAGGGTTTTTTTTCTCTTGTTGCTCACAGCAGGAGATCAATGCCCACGATGCTCTTTAAGATTCACTAAATTGAATGTGATTTATACTTCCAGGGGAAAATTGTCAGTTTTTGCAATTTCCACCCAGATGATCTTATGAGAGGGGAATGGTGGACTCCAAAGGGCCCTTTGGGAGACAAGTTGCTGTTTCAGCTCAGACAATGGAGCACTGTACTGCAGCTCTGCTTATTGGCTCTGATCGCTTTTAAATGTATTACAGAACCAATACATTTCTCCATACACGGCTCTCCTGCTCATGTAGCAACCTTACTGTGGACGTCAGCCAAGAGAGGCGGAAGACTGTGCACAAATGGGTGTAAGGAATATTACTGAAGCAATTTTAAGGCATACTAGTTTACTGATTTAGGGCATAAACATTTTTAATACTCGTTTAGACGTCAAGTTATCTTTCGACCTTATCCAACAACGCGGCACCTATCATGATTTGATTGCAGACACTGACCCTGAGCGCATTCCAGAGCTGTGTGTTGTGGTCTCTAGAGCATTCTTGGATGGTTGTTTTTTTTCTTGTGTTTGTACGTTTTTGACGTTTGGAGATTTATCTCTCTCTCTCTCTCTCTCTCTCTCTCAGTCTAGAGCAGGTCTCTCTCCTTGACTGTGGCAGTCACCAATCACTGGTCTGGCTGTGGTCGAAAATGGAAAGGGCTCCGTCCAGATTGCAGCTTAAATGTGAGGAGGTAATTACACCTAAAGAGGAGCTAATTTCACTCGGACCGGGCTCCTGTTGTTTTTAGTCCTTCTGGAAAATGTGGATTTTCCGATGATGGGCCATTTAAAGGTGTCACTCTGGAGCCATGGTGAATTAGAGGCAGGCACTACACAGTCTAAACAAGCAATCTTCTCTATTATCAACAGGCCGACAGGATAATAGAGTACAACTGGTCATGTGACCAGGAGCGAAGTGACAAAAGACCGACATCTATCATTTAAGTGTCTGAGAGGTTCATATCAGTATTGTAGCAGTGTGAACTGCTTCGAGATGTTGCTGGGTTGCAGGGTTAATAAGAAAAAAAAATGTAACAATAACAACTTAATAATAGACAAACTCAAAGGATAAAAATTCTACCGCTAGGTTATCACAGTAAGAACTTCCTGGGAATATCTCCTAACACAATAGCAGACAGGCCAGCATGTCTGTGAATTTTACTTTGTTTATAAATTTATTTTGTATTATATTTTGTCATCCTGAAGAACAAAAAAAAATTTAACCCTTGCCATGACCGTAACCTAACAAAAATGTTTTCAGGTAAAAAGAAAAAAAAAAGCACTTTAAAAAAAAATGCAGCAACAAAACTCAGGAACAAAAAAAAAACTTGCCATAAAAGTTCAAGAGGTTATAAAGGTAAATGATTTCATCTGCCAGGCTCGAACTACACCAGCAGACCTGGACCAATGGCGGCCCAATAAGCCGGTCCATTTTCCTCTCGAGGTGGAAACGGCTAGTTAGAGGCGCGCAATCTCCAGAGACGCCTCGGGCTCGGACACCCCCCACCCCACACTCCGCCCGCGGCTTTTAAGTGGAACCTTCTGAGCGGATCGCTGGATAGCAGGCAGCTGGAGTTTGTCATGCGTGACCAGGGACATTCTTGTTAGTGTAGTGTAACCTTTTCTTCACTAACACAGATAACACTGGCACCCTGGCTGGGCTCTAATCTCTACGCAGTGCCCGGCACGGGGGAGGGAGAATTATTCTAAACAGTGCGCTCGCAGTGGCTGGGGACCCCGGCTCCAGTGACCTCACCATGCTGGAAACACACAGTCAGGGTGATTATTTATTGCTTATCAGGCTGGAGATCCTGAGTCTTCAGTCCCAACACGGGGGCGCTGCTCTCTGAAGCTGCAACAATGCTTTTATTGGGTTTTGCTCACAGATCTCTTCAAATAATACAGGACTTGTTTTCATCCAAGACCTCCTGATATCCCCGATAAGTTTAGTGACGATTTCCAAAATAGTCAGTATTCTTTCAACCTGCATCAAACATAAAATGTTTTCAAACAAGAGCTCATTGAATAAATGTAGAAAAAGGACAATTTTATTTTGAAGGAGTTTAATAATGTTCAAGCATTTTTTTTAAAAATGCATTTAAACATTTTCATTCCAATAATAACTCTGTCATACATTTACAGAGACCTCCTTATGGATCTAGAAGTTGTGTCCGCTATAGCGCTTTAATCTCTTTCCTCCATTATGTACGATGTGGCAAGCGATCAAAGCTACATCCTTCATCCGATTGACATTCAATCTGGCCTCAATAGCCTTGATAGGCATCCACTGTGGGCGGAGTGGGGTTTAGCTGCATAAGTTTGAAAGCATTGGGGATGGGGGGGTGTGAGGGGCTTGAGAGTGAGAGAAAGAGAGAAAGAGAGAGCGTTCACATGTGTAGTCCAGATGCCCAAAAGCGGAGGGGGGCTTGAGCCTGGCTAGCGCTGACAGTAATACAGGGACAGCGGGTGTCACGCTGCTAGAGGCCTACACCTCATCACCCCGCCGACTAATTGATTTCCAAATGAGCCGCGGTATTTCTGCACAGTAATCTTGAAAGGCAGCCGTAAAAACGTCGGGGGATACAGGGTGTTCTGAGCTTTTATCCCAAAACTTAAAACCTCTCTCTCTCTCTCTCTCTCTCTCTCTCTCTCTTGCACCCCCTCTCTTCATCTCTTGCAGCACATACCTTCACTTTCTTCCTCGTTCAGTCTCCCTCACTTCTTTTTTTATCCTTGTAATTTTTCCATCCTCTCTCACTATTTCCAGTTCAAAGCCCGCACACCTGAACTTTTTTGCTCGAAACTTTTTTTCTTTCTCCCCCACCTCTGCAGAAACGAGAAGCCAATGAGCAAATCTCAAATCGGAACCATATTGGCTTTCAGCGTAATCCCTCGAACACACAGTGTTGGTGTGTGTGTGTGTGTGTGGGAGAGAAAGAGAGAGAGAGAGAGAGAGAGAGAGAAAGAGAGAGAGAGACAATGTGCAAATGCATAATGGAATCCTTTCCATATTTGTCTTTTCATTAGGGGAATGAATGTGACTTTGGTGTTGTGCATTAAAGTCTTCGTGGCCCACTAGTGCACTAACCAACATCCTGATATTAAAGCCTTCACACACCAATGCTCAGATTTCAGCCTGGAACAAACACATCAATCAAACACACAGTTGTTAGTTTATTAGGCAACAATTCACATCCAGTAAAAACATAACAGATCCAGACTGGATACCAGATTCACACAGAGCTCAAGAAAATAATACAATAATAAGAATTAACATTTTCTCTTTTCTCTTTTTTTTTTTTTTTTTTTTTTTTTTACTTAAAGACATTTGAAGTGAATTTGTGTAAATTTTTGATGGGGTAAAAAAATAAGAAAGCCTTTTGAGGAAGTTTTTCATTCAAAAACTTACACATTGTCATATCCTGATTCTTCTTTCAAGCTATTTTGAGTGTATGACCAAGCATCTACACTTTCCTGCAATATACACACCTGTAATCATATCTACAGCATATTATGCATGTTGTTCGATTTTTTCTGACTTGTAGTAGATATTACAACTGCCATAATATATGCACTTGATTTTTCTGTTAACTTGCATATTTTGAAACATCAAATTCATTAAACTGAACAAATACTGTTGATATTATTTTCAAATAGTGTCGTAAATGTTCCACAATTGAGATGTACACACACATAAAAACACATAACAGACACACATTATTCTGACTGGATAACAGATCTACAGAGAAATGAAGAAAATAATAGAAAAATAAGTAGCATTTTTCTCTGTTTTTTTTTTTAAATGAATGTTTTGATAGGGAAAAATGAGGAAAGCCTTCCAAAGCAACTTTCAGCCCAAAAAGATAAACATGATCATATCCCGGTTCTTCTTTAGAGCTATCTTTAGTGTATGACCAAGCATCTACTGCACTTGAGCTGTACACACTGTTCAGCAGCACTCTGGTCTCTGTTCTCTGTATGAAGTGAGTTTTTCCGGAAGGTTAACGCAGGGCACGAGCACAGCACCTGGGGCAACCTAAACCCAGCATGCCATGATGACTGGCACACTGCCTCCTGGCCTATTAGTGCCATCTGTGTGTAAATATTTCCCTAGTTACCCCTCGGGCAGATCCATGGATTATTTCCATATTTATATTATCATCAAAACAGTTAGTAAATACAAAATGTGAATGGAACACTCTGAGTCAAATATGTGCTCTGTTAATTGCTCAAACATACACAGGCTTATGTGGACAGACTGGTGTTCTTCCTGTAACAAAAACATACACAGTGTACAGGTAATGAAATTCGAAGTGTAGTTTCTGCATGAGGTGTGCAAGCTGAAGGAGGGCAGACATGTTGAGATTTAAAATGATTTTATTTTGAATCATAACTTTCATCATTAGCTTTGAGATCCATTCTTCTCAACAATCTTCACTTCACTGCTGCCATGGCAACTAAGATTTCATTACTGTGATGTTTATTTCTGTTGAAGTGTCCCGCTACTGAAAATGATAAATCCCAAAGCTACTAGTCAACATCACATCTAATAATTTACAATATTAACTGCATCACCTTCCAGATGACGAAGGAAATATCCTGAACATCCTGTTCCTCTGTAAGCCTTGTGTATTACACTGCGAATGAGTTACCTCTGCGATTATTAGCATTTATTAGTCACGTGACACGCATCATCATGATCAAATGTAAAATGTCTACACAGTCAAACACAAAGGCATTGCCGTTTCACCAAAAAAAAAATACTTCTAATATTTAGAGACGATTAATACACTGACTAATAACATCAAACACAAAATGTAAATAATAATAATAATAATAATAATATTTAACAAAAAGGTAGAGCTGTTGTTTTTTGAAGGAGTAGTTTGTTTAATATTTATGGAAGGAGTCTCCAGTGTCAGGGCTCTAAGGTGACAGCGGAGTTTGCATTTTTTGCAGATTCTTGGTAACATTCTCAGTCTGTGTGTCATTGTGTAACAAATAAAATGATTATTGTTGGCAAATTGCTGTGGTATAAGGGGAATAAAACACAAAAAACTCATCCTATAACAGCATATTATTATTATTATTATTATTATTATTATTATTATTATTATTATTATTATTATTATTATTATTATTATAGTGATGGATGGATGTGACTGACAATTTGGTCTGCCCCAATTAATTTCAGGACAGTCAGTATATAGGGGGAATTGAATACTTTTTTAAAAGAAACTGAATATAAAACATAACATAATTTTTTTTGTACCACAGTCCAGTGTGTAAAAGTATTGTAGACACAAACTGGTCCAAATAGTATTTTAAATGACCTTCATCAATAAGAAATTGAAGCCTAAAGAGAGTGTGTGTGTGTGTGTGTGTGTGTGTGTTTCTGGTTTGTGACAGCGAGTACACAGTCCAGAGCAAACTTACAGCTCAATCAGCATCGCTCTGCCACCGACACGCCATCTCACAACACACACACACACACACACACACATACAAAACGAAGCCACTGAGTATGATGAGGAAATCACTGTTAGCTTCAGTGATCAGATCACTCAATCAAATTTTCCACCGAACTAAAAAGTCATTAAAGTAAGAACCGTTGTCATGGTGACTGTTTCACTATGGACAAATCTTTTAAAGCAGTTACATCGTTAAAAAGTCACACTCAGGGATTTTAGGAAAACCGAATTAGATATGAAATATAAATCAGTATTTTACAACATTTCACTATTTTTCACTATAATAAAGCACTAAAGGAGTGTCAGAGAAACTGCCATGGGTTTAAACTCCATAGTCATCACTTTCAGAGACTGAGAGCTGGAAAACAGCACCAACAGCCAGATGACATGAAGAACCAGTCCTAAGGTTTTGCAACAGCATTTTATGAAAATCAAAACAACAACTTACATCAATCTAAATGAAAGAAATGGATTTAGATTTAAATTCTGCATTTCTGTATCGCATTACAGTTGATCAGACAACACGGGTTTACGATGACAAATTCATTTAGATCAATGCATAAACAGTTACAGCATTAACATCACGTCCAGGGAATTCCCCATAATCAAAGTAAACATTCAATGACTTCAGAATACTATTATTGTGGTTTCGGTGTAGAAACAAGTTAATCCATGTAGTCTTTTTTTTTTTTCCCAATGAGGATGTACGTTCATGTCGACCCTTTTATCAAACAGAGCTCCGTGGCTCCTTCTTATCTGCTCTCCACTGGCCCTATCATCACTTTTAGGAACTACAAGCTGAACTTTGACCCTCACTTCACATAGATATGAGTTAAGAGCCCCGGCTCCCCAAAACCATTGATAAATCCAGACCACTAATCCCACATTCTCTCTCTCTTTCTTTCTTTCTTTCTTTTTTTTTCTTAACTTGGAACAACACAACCCATCTTCAGCTGCGTCCACATATTGTTATAATAGTTAAATGAGGGGCTTGGAGGACTAAAAGCGAACAAATAAAATTGGTAAAAGAAACATTATGTCATAAATTTAATCATTCACAGACAGACCACATTACACAATGTCAAGATGGACAAATAACAAAGTCTTCCATGACGCCGCGTCTGTTCAACATTACGATTATTCACCGCATATTCGATACATAACCATGTTATCGACCGGCTCCCCTGTCCTGTTCCAAGAACAACCGAACGTACGAGCATCAATTACAAACCCAAAATCCGGTTAACTCTTCTTCTTATGAAGCCGAAACAAAAGCCGATGGCTACGCAGAGCCACAACTGCGCTGCAGCTAAACCGATTAGCAACGAGGCTTCTGGGTATCTGGTGTGTGTCAAGTGCGTGCATGCGTGTGTGTGTGTGTGTGTGTGTGTGTGCAAAGTTCATACAACAAGAGTCCAGAGAACAAGGGACAAGGATGCACACACACTCTCTCACTACAGTCCCCTGTTTGACTTTCTGCTTTTTGAAACTTGGACTGAAATCTGGTTAGGGATGGAGAGAGAGAGAGAGAGAGAGAGAGAGAAGGGGGAGAAAGAGAGAAAGAGAGAAAGAGCGTCGAGCAGTGGTTTGCTGATTTGATTTAGCAGGGGCAATCAGTCAGGCAGTTTCTCTGATTTATAACTTCCTGTTTCCCTTCTGCTCCTCACTCCTGCCCTCTCACATACTGTATAGTGATGGGGGGCACACACTGACCAACACACACACACACACACACACACACACAGTCCTTATCAGCAGCCAATAAGCGCCAGGGTCAGCACTAACTGTATTTATTTAAACATTGAGCATTGCTTCCCCAGAGCAATTAGGGAAATCCTCAATGGCCCTCTGGCCCGAGCGCTCCTCCGTCAAACGGGACAGAAAACGACCCGAAGGCCGGCGTCTCTGTGCACGACAGTGCCATTTATTTCTGAAGGGCATAAAGAGCTCCTTTGAGCCGTGCCACCAGCAGGGCGACGGCAGAGATAAAAGCTGGCATGCGGCTAACCTTTAGCGCTCCAGAGAGATGGCTCTGCTAATAACTTGTGACTAGCGTGGAGTCATGGAGATGGTCACAGTTGTGGTCAGTCTGTAATCTGCCATATCTCTCTGTGTGTGTATGCCCACACACACACACACACACACAGACACAGAGTCACACAAAAGCTCCTTATGCAGCACAGGGGAAGGAGAGGGTACAGAGGACACCATGGAAGTGTGGAATCAAGGGCACTACGATGAAAGAGTTTCTAATTAAGGTCTTGTCGTGTGTAGAAGAAAAAGCGTAATACATTCTGTCTTCACTCTTATACACTCACTTCTGATCTGAAATTTGATTTGAACTATTTACAAACTGCACGCTGTGGATACAGAGCGCTCGGATTTGCATAAGTGCATTTCAATTTTTTCCAAATTTCCTGCAGTCTCCACAAGATGCCTTTCATAATGCGTTGTCTCGCTAAAAAGCTTAATGGCTCTTGTCTGAAATTGTACAGCTGTTATAAACTGGTATAAGCGTTAGATTTTTGTGAGATGAACTGTGGTCCAATCTGTTTGCAAACTGTATCAGCTGCAGGACTTTTGATTGTGTTGTGTGGTGTGTAAAAATGTCACATCTGATTAGCAGTGTGAGACACTCCAGCGCTGTTTTTTTGTGGAAGTGGTTTGCTGTTAAACATTAATCCACTTTTTCTGTTGTAAAAAGTTAACAATAATAATAATCATTTGTGCACCTGCATGCATAGTTGTATCCATTAAATAGAAATGCAGTTCAAGAATAATAATTCAATAAATAAAATTTTTCAAAACATCTATTTTATTCTTTTATTTAAGAACTCTCAAAAAGTAAATTATCTGATAGTTGTCTGATAGATATCTGATTAATATCTGATTGCTAAAAAACATGCAATACATCCAGCGAAGGTCTTATAAAGCATATAAATGAATAATATCAGTAATAAGCTAGAACTGTAGCTTGGGATTTTTATAACATGTTTAATGAATCACTTGAACCCTTCAAAAAGCAAGTTAAATATGGTGCATTTAAACCCCCAGTGAGGCTACAGTGGCAAAAATAAACTCCTGAATACGTTAGGAAGAAACCTATTGTGGATAATGGAACCCATTGTGAATAATGGGATTACATTAGGAAGAGTATGAGTACGATTTATAGGGGATCTCAGCTCACATGGAAAATCATCCCTGATATATAGCATGAACTGGTGTTTATAGAGAAATCAGGAATATGAGACCCAGTACAGCAAAAAGAGTCGGAAGTCACACAGACAGATTTCTCAATGCAGCTCGAACTGTACATCTAAGCATGTACATTGACCTCGAATCCATGAAAGTGAATAAGAATCATGTTAGTGCTTTCAGCTTCAAAACCCTCAGGGCTTCATCTGTGATAAGTTGCTCAGATCGTCCCTCTGTGCATCACGGCTGACCGGTCCGGTCTGGCCTGCGTTGCCCAGCTGGCCCTCACGGCCACTAGAGCCCCTGATTTAGAGAGCGTGACATCAATGCTGCGGTGGCGTAAAGGTCTAATCACGTTAGCGTTCAGCACCAGACGCCCTCTCCGCTCCGTAATCAAAGAGCAGAGCTCCACTACAGATCCACATCAGACTCGCTGACTTATCAGACGACCCTTATCTCAGCACTCTACCTATGCGGGGCGGACTGAGCGTGGCCTGGACTCCGTCACAGCGAGACGAGCGTCGCCTGGCCTGCTCTGTTCAGGATGTTGCATTTTGTAAAAGAAAAAAAAAAAGTTTTATTTTATTTCACTAATAAGTAGGTCAGTAGTACTAAAGTGAGACAGTTGAAAAATTGGATCTTGGTGGTATTTAACTGAAGATTAAAGTTAAAACCCGTTTTAAAGAAGTGCCTGATCTAATAATTTATGAAAACTTGAGACTTAAACTAAGCAACTGGAGAAAAAGTGACAGCCTCTGATAAGGATACATGATATCTTGTGAGTAAATTTAATAAAAAATGAATCAATAATTAACTGAATTTTTAAAACTTTCATGAAAATCAAAATATGGAATTTACATTCAGTGTTCAATTTAAATACTTTTTTTAAAACCTAAATATAAAAACGCAAATCTCTGCATAGATTAAAAGCTCAGTCGACAATTTTACATAGCTCTCCACCCACAGGAAATATTCATATTTTGCAAAAATTTTGGTAAATTTTACATTTACATTGTAAACACAGCTGCCAATGTATTAGCTACTAAAATGAGTGTATCTAGAGTTAGAAACTGGCAATTTATAGAGAATATGTGTATATACAAGAAGTGGAAAAAATCTCAATAAAATTTTTTAAAATAAAAATGAAATGACCAACCCAATATTTCACCAGCAGGTTTTGATAAATGTAAAGTGCATACACCTTAATTAAATTAAAACTCTACATTTCAAACAAACAATCAAACAAACAAACAAACAAATCTAAAATTAGGTCCTAAACTAATTTCTGATTAATAACTAATGAACTAATTAGCTATTTAAATATTAACTATATCTTTATCTATATATATCTATATATATCTATATATATCTATATATATATATATATATATATATATATATATATATATATATATATATATACCCATATATACTCTTTGATTTTATTAGATATATCTTAAAAATATTTTTTGTCCTTTTCTGGAACATAAAAGTGTGAGTATTAACCAAATCAGCTGAGAAAGTCTTCCCCAGTGCAGAGGTCAGCGGAGGTGAGGGGAAGAGGCCCGTCCACGTCGTATCTCCTGTGGGAAACACACGGCGCAGATAGCAGAGCACCAGTAGTTTGTCTCCTGTCCGTCCCACACACACACACACACACACACTGTCCCTGACCCCCTCACCGTCTGCGTATCTGCACCTCAATCTCCCAGAGAAAGACTAAACAGCTATAAAGTGGTGTGTATCGAAACGCAGGTGAAGGCCGAGCGGAAATTAAAGCGAGGTTTTGTGATACAGTGTCTGGAGCTCTCTGGTGCTCTCTCTGTCCCCGCACTGCTCTCAGCTCCGCTCATAGCTTGTAATTAATGTTAATCAGGGCTGGAAACACACAGTTTCCTCTTTTCCAGTATGGAAAGATCTCACAGCTTCCTCTGCTCATGGAGGTAAACATGGAGTAAGCAGCAGACGAGCTCATCGCAGCAGGAAAGGGATTTTAACACACAGAGGCTGTGTAGCTGCAGGAAATTACAAACATGTACAGAGAAGAAAAAAATGAATGCAAGATATTTAGAGGTCGTAATGAAGCGGCTATCTGCCAGCTGATCCCATGCTTGGAAATTTCCACAGATGGAGAATGTAGTCGAGCAAGATTGATATAATTAATGACTAAGTCAAACTGGCAAATTATACTCATTAAAATTGTTTGCTATGTTTATTTTGTTCATTTTTCCATATAGTTTTTTTGTCCCCTTCTCCATTTTATTCCTCTCCACTGTTCAAAAGCAGCTTAAAGAGTCCTGGCTGAAAATATGGACAAAAGTAACAAATTTAAGTAAGGAATAAAACACTTGGGGGTGTGTTATTATAGGAAAATAATCAATGACTGGGTGGTGTGATACAGGCCAACCACCCCAAAGTTTATTATTTTCCTATAACAGCACATCTTGCAGTGTTTTACATCTCTTATACCGCAACACTTTGCCAACGTGGACCATGTTTTATTTATTACAGATCCACCATCCATTTTATCCATTTATAGTTGCTTTTAATGTTGTGGAATGTCCATGAAACAAGTTAGAAGCTTTAAACAGTTGTTTCCTCACCAGTGTCTCTTTTTTTCTTTCTCCTGAAGGTAAAAATAATAATAATAAAAAAACGCAGCTTGTCACGTTACAGAGAAACCGCAAAGTGTAAACTCCTCTCTCCTGAAGATGTCAGAAAACATAAGGTTACAGTTTTACCTCTGACTGTTACAAAGCGCTGACACTGGAGACTCCTTCCATAAATGATAAATTAATAGACATCTCCTTAGAGAAAATGTCGCCATATTAACGATTACGCACTTTTTTGTCTGTTTATATGAAGTATCCAGTCCCTGGAAAAGTTGTTTCTATAATAATGTATTAAAATGAGCACATTAATATAAACCTGTGATTTAGAAATTCATCTGACCAATCAGAATTGAGAATTCATAAACAGGTTCACCAATCATAAACAGGGTTTGTTGCTGTAGCCATTTAAGTGTTTGGTTAGAAATTTATACAGTGCACAAATTAAATTTTATAATTAGCCAAGTGCTCACTTAAACTAGGTCAAATTCACACTACACTAAACAACCTTACCTCTCTGTCCCAGAATCAGGTAGGGTTTTTATTTCAGCTAATGAGGTGTGAAGTGTAGCATGGAGTGTGTGTGTGGTTCTGCCCATAAAGCGACATGAGGAACAGCTTGTTTGAGAAGAATTAGGACTTTATGTCTCAACTATTTCCACAGAATGTGACTGGGGCCTGTTGGTGTTTTATACATAAATATATATATATACATATAAATCAGAAACTACCTGAATACACACTTACAGACACTCTGTTCATGATCCTGTATGAAATATTGAATAAATCTGAGCAAAAGCAATAGTAAGGTCAATTAGAAACTTGTTCTGTTATTTAATGATCAAACTTACTCGATTTTCTCTCAACTCAGAAAGGGCTCAGCTCGAGCTTGTGTTTTTTAGTCCTCAGTTTTGTTATTTGAGGATTTTACTCACGGTGGCTGAATCCTGTCGCCTGTGGCCTCCATACATTTTTATTCTGTCTGTCTGTGTGTGTCTGGCAGACATTGGGGCCCCTTTAGCAGCAGCAGCAGCCATTAACCCAGGTCATTACTGAGAGATGCTTTCTCATTAGGACCACATGGCTCCTCCACAAAGTCACATCCACTATCTTTTTTTTTTAATTCTCCCTTCCCTAGGGCTACGCTATTAAGATTTAGGGATAGCAAGTCAAAATGGCGTGGACTGGCACTGAGTCACCTTGATGCATCCAGAGAGGTGTGTATAGGTCAATATCATTCAGGCAAACATGCTACTAACAGCTCTTTTGTTCTCCAGTAACGGTTTGTGCTTATAGCTGTCACTCAGGTGCTGTGTGATGCTAATGTTGCTAGTGAATTTGATCTGATCTGCACTATGGCTCTGAGGTCCTTGAGTATTTTTACAGCTACATAATCAGTGTGAGTGAACTTGCCAGAGCCGATGTGACATGGGAAAGTCACCTCGCCACCCACGTGCTAACACCCTGTTTCACTGCTCTGCTTAGCTTTCGTGGTTCCTCTGCGGCTTTCAACAGCTTTCTAAGACTTCTGGGAAATGTAGTTCTTATACTGCAGACTTACACTGATCAAGTGTAACCGAAATGATTGCTCCCGATGCCAGTGTACCCTTCTTCCTCATGCCATGTCACGTGATGCCAGGTTTTGTTTATGATATGTAGTCAAGCTAAATGTGGATGGAAGGACAAACCAGCTCTGAGTGCATGGGAAAACCAGCTGCCTCCCCCATCTGAGCAGCCTGGTAAACTCAGACCAGCGTCTGTTTTCTCTCACGCCGTGCCAATGCTAACCCAAGGGGACGTCGCAGGTCTGTGATTGGGCACCCTGTTGCTCCGGGGGCCTCTGGTCCGCATATCACACCCTACCAGCTTGCAGGGAAGGACCTACAGCATAAAGGCCTCAGTTATGGACAGACTGATTTGGATGGGTTTGACTCATATCTTTCTTTTTTTCATCCCTTTGCTTCCTCCTTCCTAAAACTTGTCTGATTCTACTTCTCTCATTTCAAAGGGTCGCCCTCGCCTGCTCTTCCTGTCTCTCCGTCCTGTCTCCTTTTTTCCCCGTCATGAAATCACCCAAGTGATGTCCGATTGTCTCAGAGCAGATCTGCACAATAGGCAGATTAAGATACCTTCTTTTCCACGTCGCCTGTGCCTTTCTTTGAAGCTTTTGTGTTTGACAGGAAAAAACAAAAGATCCCGGCTCTTCTGAAAGCGCCTCAGATCCAATTTGTTTTATCTTCCCACCGTGTTTCAGTCCAGATTGAAAGCTGACCCGCTTCCCATTCACAAGGTACTATGTAGTAAAAAAGGACGTGCAGGATTTACAATCCATGGCGTCCCCCTAAGGGGCTAAGAGGCCATATTATACATCTTGCTGCCCCCCTCAACCCTTCCCTAGAAAACCGTAATGGATTCTGAGCTAGTAGCTGGACCAGCCAGGCTCATAAAAACCCCACGGCCTCTGCTCTGGCTGTTGGTGGTCTCTCTCTCTCTCTCTCTTGCTCTCTCTCTCTCACTCTCTCTTTGCCCTTTCCAATGATGGGCCTTTTTTTTTTTGCCCTGTCTGTGTTTTTTTCAACCGAGACCGACCATAGTAGGGGCAGAGACATCAAAAGGGTACATAATCCAGGTACAGAGCTTTACTTTTAACTTCTGAGTGCCCTGTGTCTATAGCAGCCATAAAATTGCGGCCACTGAAACCTGAGAATGATTGATGCTATACGCAATGTTATTGCTGAGATATTTCGTCGCCTGTCAAGAAATAATTGATCTAATTGTAGAAATTCGGTCATTTTATTAAAGTGAATTAAAATGGGAGTGTACAAAGACTCGATCAATATTGTATTCATAATTTTAATCATGCACAAGTGAGTAATGTTATTTATTATCCTTACAGAGAAAGGCACACATGAAATTTAAAACTCTGCAGCATAGTTTGGTACAAAATGGCTTCTATTTGCATAAGAGAGATGATGGCTATAATGTGACATCATGTACATGTTAGCTGTGTGGAGACTAAGGTTTCGCTGTGTCTTTGACAAACAGGCATGCCACTTACCTCGACTGACCGACCGACAGACAGATAGACAGACAGACAGATAGATCAATAGATTGATCGATCACTTCACAAGTGTAGAATAAATAAAAATGCTATGTGGCCAAACAAATTATTCATTACAAAAAACAAAGCAGAAGAATATAAAAAAAGGGTATGGGGTAGATACATAGTAGGTAAGCAGAAATACCTAATGTAGATAGGGAAAAAACGGGAGCTGCTGTACCCAAAATCTTTTTTTTTTTTAAATACACTCAGAGCCTCATATACTTCCTTCAATCAGTAGTGTTAGGTAAGGAAGTAAATTAAGGAATAAAACACTTGGGGGAAATGGCGTTACAGGAAAGTAATCAATGATATGAACTATGAGTTACTCTTACCACATCAGTGGGAAATTGCCATGGTATAAGAGTCTAATTAACATGGTATAAATGACACTTCAGGACATGCTGTTATAGAAAATGAATCAGCACCTTCTAACCAATCAGAATTGAGAACTCAATAGAGCTGTTGTAGAAAAGTCTTTAAATTAAAGATTTCGTTTAAAAAAGCCCATATTTAGAAATTCAAATTAGCACCACATTATCATCTGTGTAATTTCCTTTTTTTTAAAAAAATCACACTGTTTATTTTGATCATACTGTGTCCAAAATAATGTCTCTAATTCTCCATGACATTACTTTAAGGAGGGATGACTAAAAAAAAAAAAAAAAAACAGCCCAGAGATGAAACTCCGTCCTGTGTGTTGTCTCAGACTCTATATTAACAGAAGGACACAACAAATAACTGATGAACATCCAACCAATCAGGACAAGGAGGAGTCTCTATTCACTTGTCAATCATGTTGCCTGGTAAATGACACAGCTCTTCCTCTTGTTCCAGCATTCAGGGGTTCACTGTAGGCAGATTTTCACGGCGTGGCTTTGGACACACTGAAAGCTAGGTTTAGTTACCTTCTGCCAAAATCACGTGAGGTAGTAGAAGTGTTGTTATAGGAAAAAAATCAACGACATGGTGGAGTCATGAAGTAGGGTTAGAGGTATTGTTGATTATTTTCCTATAACATCATGTCCTGAAGTGTTTTATTCCTCTTACACCACAGCAATTAGCCAATGATTGCAATTACTACAAATTATTCATTTAAAGTTACATGTAATGTTGTGGAATGTGTGCAAAACAAGTCTGCTCCTGTTCTTACTCTCGATTCTTTCTTTTTTTCTTCTTAACGCTTTAACTTTTGACTGTTACAAAGCACAGGTGCTGGAGAATCCTTCCATAAATGTTAAATAAACGTCTCCTTACAGAAAACTTATCCACAAACAAATATTTTTACCCATCTATCAGAGCAGCATACCCACCATACAAGTGAACGAGCTGTTACTATAGAAACGATAATGTTTTAGAAAGAGGGCATTAATATAAAACTGAGATTTGCTGCTGCACTACTGTCAGAGCTGCTGTTACAGAAAATTAATCAACACATTCTGACCAATCAGAATCCAGAATTAGCCTTGGAGCTAAATAAGCAAACTTCAGACACCAAACATGTCTTGGCTGATTGACTGCAATGTATATTGGTTTTTGAAAAAGTGAAACGGAGCACTTGGTTAAGGATGATGACGACGATGATAATGATGACAACAATGATGATGATGACGACAATGATGATGATGATGATGATGATGATGCGCATTGATGAACATTGTTGATGATGACAGTTTGTACACTCACATTGTTCAGATCAGGCTTCAGTTTTGAGCTCATAATGCATCAACCTGGCAAAAGGAGAAATAAGAGACAGACAGAGAGAGAGAGACAGAAGGAGGAAATATTTGCCATGGACTGATGTAATGACTGCTGTGTGTGTGTGTGTGTGTGTGTGTGTGTGTGAGAGAGAGAGAGAGAGAGAGAGAGAGAGGGAAAATTTGCCATGAACTGATGTAATGACTGGAGAGAGAGAGAGAGAGAGAGAGAGAGAGAGAGCAGCCAAATAGTAGAAGAGGGGGAGATTATATGACAGTCATTGTAATACTCACGTCTCCCTAAAAAAAAAAAGCTTGAAGGAAAATGGATGAATGTTTGATGAAAGATAAAAAGATAATTCATTCTGTCTCCACTGTGGGAGTCAGTAACTTTAATACTATTGTTCACTAATTGTGTGTTCTACATATTGAAATAGCTGTTCTGATTGACTTTCCAGGCAGCACAAGTTTGTGTGTGTGTGTGTGGGTGTGGGTGTGTGTGTGTGTGTGTGTTTAAGGGGTTTCTATCGCCACCTAGTGGATCTCAGACACTCACCAAACAAGCCACAGCTCTGAGAGCTGGTGAAGACCAAGTCCATGCTGCCTGTTAGACCAAAGCTTTTTGACATAAGATGTCTTTTGGTTAATAAATAAAACCACAGTCTACTCTGAAATCGCCTTCTTAGAAGATCAAGTCGTATAATCCTTGAATCTAATGAAGCATCTAAAGAACATCTACACACAGCTGTTAAGCCACAAGTCAAAACCTTTTTAACGAGTAGGATAAAAATCAGCAGTCGTCTGAGCAGCTTGAACCTCATTACTGCTTTGAATTCGCTGTTATTGAAAATTACATTATTACCCAATGAAATGGCTGCTTAATTAAAGGAGCTTATCAGAGGCAGAAATGAGCTCTGGGTAATGGTGGAGCATCACACACTTCACATGGACAGGACGTGTGTGAGGTTTTAGCCCATGGTTAGTGGCATGGCACTCCTACTGCTTTAAGCTGGCTTGTGTTTTGTATTTTATTAGAGAGAAATCCACAAAAGTGTATATAACAAGCATTACTCTTATTATTATTATTATTATTATTATTATTATTATTATTATTATTATTATTGTTGTTGTTATGCACAGTAATGTTTGGTAATTCCGATCTGCTATAATAATAATAAGAATAATAAGAAGAATAAGAATAAGAATGTAGTGCACCATTAAAGCTTAAAAACTAATTATGGTCCGTTTATATACCTTAAATCATTTTAAAGGTACAATATACCCGTATTTCGAGGTGAAACATACATATTGAAGGTACAAAAAATATTAAAGATACACCTTTAAGGGTACCACGCCACTCAGTGTATTCAGATCTGAAATGAAATATGAACTGAAGTGTAAAAACTAATACATGCAGCTTGAACTTCACAGCACCGCTTTATTCGCGGCAAACCCCAAATTTCGAAATATAAGATTTAAAATAGTACGAAATGTTAAAACGCTATAAAAACACATTCCACAATTTAAAACAAGACTGAGGATTTCGTTGTTAATCTTTGGGGATGATGAAATGCCCCATAGTAACTCGAGGTTTCTGCTCTTTTTCATTTCTTCATTCTTCGACTTCATCAGCCAGACTCTCTCTCTCTCTCTCTCTCTCTCTCTCTCTCTCTCTCTCTCTCTCTGTTCCCCTTTAAACAAGAGCCAAACAGGTTTATGGACATTTACAAGCATGTTTAGACTCCATTCCTATACAACCAAGCATTATTCAGAAAAAAATATAGCTGGTTAACAATTACTGAGATAATGATCTGAGGACTTCAAGCATAGATGCCTTTAAAAATAATGAAATCAAACATTTTCTGCTTAAAAAAACCCACAATAAAGAGCCGTAAACAGTAATGAACAAAACAAAGTGACTATTTGACGTGCCAGCCCATTGCCTTTACAAATGGTCTGTTTGTGCACTTTGTGGAAATTTCCTTTTATAAGGAAATTGGCTGGTATGTTTTTCTAAACATCTTGAAGAATCTGCATCAGCTCTTCTGGAGACTTTGACTCTCACTCTTGCTTCTGTTTTTGCAGGTAAACCTGACAGCATTCGTTATGTCTATTTTTTTTGTCTGAAATGTGGTGTATTGTTACCTTTTTTTTGTTGAAATAATTATTTTCTGTAAGATTAAATTATTTCTGGATTTAAGACATCAAATAAACTTCTAAGACAAAATGTGTATTAAAAACAGCGTGTAAGACTTTTGCACAGTACCACAGATATGTAAAATATAGGATATAAAGTTAGAGATTGCCTATATGACACTGCAAGTATGAAATATAAAATATAGAGGTATATAAATATGCGAAAGGCTGGAGCTAGAGCTATATAGAGATATATAAGTTATATATGTAAATACATACAGGATATATATGGGGATATAAAGTTTAAGCAGTGTTTATGTGGATATATTAGAATGGATAAGTGAAAGAGTATGGCTGAAACATGAAGGACTCAGCAGTTTTTGCCTCCCACACAGCTCAGTTGGTGTTGTAGTAGCTGAGCTAACAGTGTCCTCTCACCACAGTGCCATCACTCTTCCACTCTTATAGGTCTCAGTCATACATCCATTAATCATACATGTTCATTTTACTATTGGGTTTGACCAGATGTGCCACATTATCGGTTAAAAAGCACTCCAAGATGATGACAGAGCCGTCACTGTGCTCCACATACTGCAGACATAATACAACAAAACAGCTCAGTATATAACATAACGTAATGTAACATAACAATCCATTATGTAACGTAACACATATCATAACACAACATCTCAGAATGTAACACAACACAACACAACCTAACGTTACAGCTCCGTCCATAACATATTAACATAAAAATATTCATCTTTTTTTTCTTTTTTAAGTAAAAGTTGCATTTACTGTAATATCATGGTGTGTTTTAGGGAAAAAACATGGCCATTAAATGACATTAAATCACATGAAACACTCTCTCTTAACCACTGAAAGCGAACTTTTTATATTTATAATAATTATTTGCTTTAATCTTTGATTAGGCTATTGTTTATATATATATATATATATATATATATATATATATATGTGTGTGTGTGTGTGTGTGTGTGTGTGTGAGAGAGAGAGTATTGGATACGCTATAGCGTGTGTGTGTGTATATATATATATATATATATATATATATATATATATATTTATATATATCGTATCCAATCGTAATATGACTCTGTTGACCTTTTATGAACATCATTACAGCGCAATTACTGCGCAAAACCTGGTATTTGACCTTGAATACTGTTTTGCGCAGTGATTGCGCTGTAATGATGTTCATAAAGGGTCTATAAGTATAATGAAGTTTAATGAACTGCGCTGTATGCGCTGAAACTGAAACCAACACCATAACTACTCCACTGCAATAAATGATACGTAAATAGCTTATATTTCATATATAATATAAAAAAAATAATATAATAATATCTAAAATAATACAAAAATATATATAGATGTGTATAAAATCCAAACATGGCGCTATATAACATATTATGAACTATATCCAGTGCAGACAAATATAGAAATATATGCAATAAAGTTGAGATTGAAAAAAATATTGCTCTGGTCAAGCACAGTGAAAAAGGGGTGTAATTGGTAGCGGAAATGAACATTTCCACTTCCGTGACGTATTTGTGGTGTAACTAGTCCGAAATAATTAATGGTCCATTCATTATAAGCAATAATATTTATTTGGCAAAGGTTGATTACAGTCATTACACAGAAAGTAATTCTGTAAGTAAAAAGAAACAGAAGTCGCCTGTTGGTCAGCATGTAGAACTTTTCTGTGTTGGTTATTTGACTCTGAGAGTTTTTTTTTTTTTTTTTTTTAATCTTTTTGGTCGCATTAAGGACCCAGACACGGCTGAGGTCCTGTTCTCCGACAGCAGACCCGCACAGACAAGCCCACTTACCTGCTAATGCCACCGAGTTAATGGATTTCAGGCACAAAATCTACCACATAATCATCCTTTCTACTCCTTCTAGCAATAACACACCTTCTCCAATCCTCTACCACACTGACCGACTTCATACATGTTAACTGGCTTTAAAAAAAAAAAAAAAGGAAAGAAAAGAAAAAAAAAAAAATTATAATTATATATAATTATAAGTCGTGGTGAAAATTAATTTTTAGAAATGTACACCCTAGATAACGGGAAAGCTTAAATTATCACACACATTTTAACCCAAACGTTCGAACTCAATAAATAAATAAATAAATAGATAAATAAATATAGAAATAAATAAATACATATAATAAATAATATGGGGTCGTTGAGCATCCAAAATTAAGACAAATAATTTGATGCAGTTTTGCAATTTTGCCTAATAAACCTAAAGATCACAGGAACGGGGATTTATTAAGATATTATTTATCTCTTAATAATATTTATTATTAAGAGTTTAGAATAAATACCCGCTTTTTACTGTTCTGATGGTTGTGTGTTGTGTGTTTGTGGATTGTTGTGTGTTTTTTGCCCATAACAGCCAAGAACTTTCACGTCTAAGATCAACGAAGTGGGCTGATGTTAGTAACAAGCAATTATAGATGAATTGTGTAGTAAATGTAGCTTAACCCTGGGGATGTACAAGTATACACACACACACACACACACACACACACACACACACGCTCAGAGCGAGAGAGAGAGGCTCAGAAACTATATGAAATGTGAGTTTTGAGTTTTGAGTTTTGAGATTTATCAGTAATAGAAGAATTGCTGCTAATACACAAGGTTCTTCTGCTGTTGCTGGTTTGAACAGGATCAGTAAAGTACAATACTAACACTACTAGTCAACCTGAGGTGGGGGTGTGGAGGAGGGTGGAGGGGTGTGTGGAGGGGTGTGTGGAGGGGTGCTGGCTCTGTGACCTGGTAATTGCGGCCTTTGGACAGATGGCATTATCCAGGCTCAGAGCTGGAGCCACTGGATATTATTGTAGCCAGAAGGGAGAGAGAGAGAGAGAGAGAGAGAGAGAGAAAGAGAGAGAATGAATTCAATCTGGGTTTCCCTCAAGTTCATCCACTTTCTGGCTTACTAATGAGGCATAGATAGATAG